>NW_020292117.1:460313-628473 GCF_003184845.1 Aspergillus ibericus CBS 121593
GGGGGGGGGGGGGGGGTGTACAACCGCCCAGTCCGACCAACAACCAGAGAGACAGATACCAACACGTCCAGATCCCATCGGAGAATAGATACCATGCGAGTACATGCATGCATGCATGCAGACCATGTCGATACCCCTGTAGCCGGAATTCAAATACTTGCATAGATACTACAGACATCCAACATAACCCGAAGTTGAAGGTACAAAGTCGGCCCCAGGGCAGATTACCAGATAAGTATACAAATCAATTAATTCATCTAATATCACCGATCCACTAACCACAAATCAACCTGACTTCATACATAGTAAGTCTAGCTACCAACATTAGTAATACATAATAACAAGGACGAACCTAATCCTGCACGATAAATTAACCCTGACATCATCCCCAACCCCCATCATATGATATGAGTGGTTTGATTTCGGTAACTAACCAAGATGTAGTTAGTACTCTGTAAGTAGTCAATTAGTGACCCTTTCAGCCCGCGTAGGCGACTTCCGACGTAAGCTGAAGCAACGCAAGGAGATGATGGACGATCGGGTCCGAGTGGCTAAGCTGAATTGATTACAGTAAGCAAATTCAAGTAGATTAAAGTCAAGTAGTTCGGGCATTTTGATTCGGTGCTGCGTACGGGGATATCTGACATCAGCCCCGGCTGATTCGGTTCTTTTCTTCCTTCTTTTTGTTTTGTTTTTCTTTGGTTTTTTTTTTTTTTTTTTTTTAAATGGGTTGAGGGCTAGTCTGTATGCAAGTCAGTCAGTGTGATCATGCTGACACGCAGGTAGGTGTATACGCGGAGGTAAATGGTTGTCTCCAGTTCATAGGGTGCACTAGGTTAGTTAGTTGGCCCCAATGGTCCATCCGTTTCACCGTTTCACGGCAGGAGTCGGGGTACTAGACATCGCCCCGGTGCCCGGTCCTCGTCCCCAAGCCTCGTTTCATGTCAGGTGGATACATTCTGTGTAACAGCTGCACGGGCTAGTCACTGTATGCCTTGCTTGACAGATGGGGATTGTTTCGAGTTCGACAGGGACGGCACGGCACGGCTGCCAGTACTGCACATTATGGTTGGTCTGTTTCATTTTCTGTTCGATAATGAGACAGGTACGCTTCATGGCCCGGTCGTTGTAACTGCCAAATAAGGCAATATAACGACCGCTGTAGGTACTTAGAAAGACTTTTATTTTGTCATGCTATAGACAATATCATCAGGAATTTGAACCCCGCTCATGAGCTTTTGTAAAACAGCTGGCATCTCACGCATCATGTCAAGCAAATCAATTTTTGCTGGGCCGAACTCGGCTCCAGTCCGTTTCCCTTCACAGCAGAATGCTGTACGATCACCTATCTACCGGACCAGGAAGTCTCTCCAGTTCTCCAAAGCATACGCGACGCCGCTGGCAAAAAAGCTCAGCTCGTCCGGCCCAATATTGGCGTCACACGCTAGTCTCTCTGCAAGAATGTGCTCAATCTTGGCCAGCAGCTCCTGACTTCTGCTGGAACCTAGAGGGTGTCCTGAGGCGCCTTCTTCGTGGATAAGGCTGGCAAGTTCGCCAAAATCCTCTTTAGCAACAATGTTGCGGAAGAGCCCAATGACGTGATTCAGCACGTTGTCAAAGTAGGCCCCACTGGCGCTGGCACTGTCCAGGTCCAGGTATGGCGAGTCCAGGCGACCCATACTGAAGTCGTTGGCCTGATTGTGGAGACGAGATCGGTATTTGCGATCAGGAATCCCGTGCATGCCATTCATGTAGGCAACAAATAGTCTCTTGTCCAGGTCAACGACATCACTGGGGTGCTCTTCAGGAAGCTGTCTCATTGACTCGGGCATACTGTCATCAACGTCTTCGACATGGTCGCATGTCTCCTGGAATCGGAGCGTCCCAGACGCTCGCGCACGTTCCATCAGCTCATGACATGTCAGCTCGGCATCAGAGCCTTCGTCGTCCAGGACTGGCGCATCGATATAGCGTATGTTTGTGTCAAATCGAACCACAGGCCCGAAGGAAATGAAAGATCCGTCAAAGGATTCCGCATCATCTTCATCGCATGATTCAGACATTATGGATGCTCTGTCCCACCCAGAGACATAGTATATATCATCGTCGTCGTCATCACTGTCTTCGAAGATCGCGTCATAGTCGGAATCAGAGGCTTCCGATGCATAGCCCGACTCGGATTCTGTCTCTGACTCTTCAATTTCGGAGTACGGTCTTTTCAAGATGGGCTTCAAAAAGGATCCCACAGACGATCCACTTGTAGGCGCCAAGGTCGACGCACCAGCTTGGCTGGTCGATGTGACAGACACCTCATCCGAGGCATAGCAACTGTCATGAGAGATCGATACTTCAAGCTGAGAGAATGTCGAAGAAAGAGACTCCCATGACTTCTTGTTCATGTTTTGAGGGCTCATTTTGACCACACAGACGTCCTTTTGCCGAAGCTGAGCAATGTTTGCTAAATATAGAACCGTGGTCAAGAAAAAGCGAAGCAGACTTGGCAAGTCAATTGCTTTGATTGGGATGAATGAGGAGTGTTTTGAAATTCAGTAAATGGCTTCGAAGGCCTCCAAATGGTTTAGAGGGGTCCATGGTGAAGCACAGGCGTGAACGATGATTCACCTAGTGGGAGCCGACAAGGCCCTTGAGGTAAATAACGCAAAACATTTTCAAGATTGTCTGTTCACTTCAAATTGGGGGAATTCTTCGGGTTGTAGCGCATGCACTGTTGGTTGTTCTGGATACTGGCCGAGAAACACGGGTTGAGTTCCTTCTTCCCTTTAAAAACACGTTCGATTCCGATGAACTGTTTGACGTGATACATATAGACTGATGGGTTGTGCGTGAGAAGAGGAAGTGCAATGTTCGATGCTAGCCAAACACCACGCGTTGGGTATTCAGGTAGCCGTCAACTCGTGTCAACGATGACGATGAGGTCGGCTCTGTTCGGAAGCCGGCTGAGTGCTTGATCCGCGAAGAGGGGTCCTGGCGCTATAGGGTCATGCCCACTTTTCGTGGGGAGCGTGAGAAATGGTGTTGCAGCGGGGGTGGCGAGGGGTAAGGAACAGAATCCGTCAATGGAGTGTTCCTCAAAGGATGTCCAGGAATGATAAACCCCGACGGTTGTACGGGAGTTTGTCGAGAAGTGACTAGAATGGATGAGAAATAGCACGGTAACCAGTGCTGGGGAGAGAAAGGGATGGGAACAAGGCGAACCTCGCGGCAATAGTCAGATTTCCGTCATCACCACATGACCTGGGCCTTTATTGCCTCCCCTTCCGGCGAACCCATCGGCCCGACCTCGGGCGTTCTAATGTGGTCTAGCGTCTGCGGCTGAGTCTCGCTACTCGATCCAATCAACATCACCTTTCCTCGGCTCGGACTTTTGAGTAATTCCGCCCCGGAGTCCCTGGGCTCTCCGCCCTGTGAGACGTAGCATTTCGACATTGCTAGATGGAGACGCTCCATCATCTACGCTTGGCCATGTCTCCACATCAATCTGGGCTGCTTGGCTCTTGAAAGAGCCAGTTCTATCCAGTCTCAGGACAACGCCATAGTTATTACCTAAAAGGGCAATGCCCAGCAAGACTTCGCATTCGCTCCAGGGCTAACCATCTAGGCCGTTCCTTCGTGTCGGGCCTGACTTATGATATTCTAGAGATCCAATCTTATTCATCCTACATTAACCAGGTTCGGGTATCTATGTTTGGGCTTTGGCATGCCCCATGCTGAAAGAATTCTTCCGAGTGGCTTGCTCGATTCACTGTTCCTGCCCGAGCGACGGTTTCGGCGGACCTCTGACTCGACATCTTCGAAACACCACTTTTCATTCCTGTCTCTGGGATTTGCGTGGCCTTGAGCGAATGCTTGTGGTTCGTCGGAAGTAGATCCTGAACCACCGCTCAACCATGTTCTGAGGAATTCGAACAAAGAAAGGGCCTCTCGGCAGGGAAATGAGATGGCGCCGCTTCTGTGACAACACTCGTGCTTTATGAACTCTCGTCAGGTTAACGAATCAGACTGGTTATTCTAAGACAAGGAACAAAGAACTGGCGATGAAACATCGCACTTAGAGTTCGAGTCCTCGCGAGACGAATCAAAGATCTGTTCCGCTTATTCTTCAACATGGACAAATGTCAATGGGCACGGCATACGGAGTAGTGAGCTCAGCACACTGCCTGATTACTCAGTGTCAAGGAGAAAGCTGCATGCGATTAGCTACATGCCCCTCTTCCGCTAGGGCTTGCCGCGTCAAGGAGGATAATTATAGAAAATCGGGGCAGGCAAAGTGTTGACCTGCAAATCTATTGCCAAAAAGTTTTCCAGGCTAACCTCGAATATGAAAAGCAAACAGGAGGGTGTGGCTCGGGATGCCAAACTTTGCTTTCCATGCATTGTTACGGGGGGTATGCATTCTTCCCAGACCCAGCATTCCAATGTCTAGGCCGGCCAGCTCCCCAACGGTAGCGCCTCTAGTACCCGAGGATCATTAGCTCCACCAGGCGGGAGGAGCGTGGAGCGAGGATCGGTCGGGGGAAAAGTAGTGCAAATCATTGCGGCTGCTATCCTACGTATTCGACTGGGGATGGGGAAAGCAACGCAATGACGCTTACACTCCAGGTGTCAGTCAGCAGCTGGACCACGCTCCACAGGGTCCCTTGACGCGTCGAGCCGTCGAAGCCGGTCGAGCTCCATTGTGACACTCATAGTTCGATCCAGTCCCGGCATTGATTATCAAACAATGAACAGGTCGGTGTCATTGGTGAAGCATTCGCCGGTCCCTCTAGGACCCGTCCATGCCTGCCCTGGTGACACCTATGCCGACTGTTTCTGGCATAGTAAAGGTTGCATTCCCGCGGGTGGCCATCTGTGCTCCGAGCCCACTGGACGGCGAGTGTCTGGTGGTGGATGGCACGAATCAGCCACCAGGTTTCCAGGCGCTCTGATTGGCACCAGCAGCGTGTGCGAAAGGCATGGGCTGCTCTGCTCAGGCAATGGGGATGGGGTGGGCCATATCGAGGAGCTGCGTATTCCTTGATGGCACATTCCCTGCCCATCTTGCCCTTCTTGAGAGCTCTTGGAATGTATGCAGAATCCAGAGGGGAATCCAGAGGCTGGGGCCCGTCGTAGCAATTCAAATAGGAGCCCTCAGTCTGTTGTTTGTTTGCTTTGTCTACTTTGCATTTTCTGCACTGTTTTCTTCGATTGTCAACTCGTCAAACTATCCCAACACCTCGCCGCTGGGACATTCCATCATCATCACTTCGTGCCATCGTCACCACCACCGGCACTTGAACGGATCGCCGGCTAGGTTCGCCCGGCCCTTGCCTTGCGTCAAGCTTTACTCTGCGTCAAGCTTTAGGACTGCCGCAGGCTGCGTCGCCAGTCATATCTGATCAGCCCAAGGTGTTTCGCTGGGTCGACCTGTGACAGCCTGACAGCTCCTCTGGTCCTCGCCGCAAACGGAAGGCCTTCAACCACCGGCACCATGTTCGCCCACCAGTTCGACCATTCCTTGAATGACCTGGATTTATTTAATCAGTACGTCAATATGGACAACTCCAGCGTGGATGGCAACAAAGATGTCTCGTTCCCTGGCGATCTTGACCAAATATTTCAGCTCGAGTCGTTGTCCAGCGACTGTGGCGAGCACTCTCCGGCCATCTCCACCTCGACGCAACCCCATCAGGCCGTCCACGCTTGGACTAAGGACTTTTGGTGTCTGTCCCAGGACCCAGATTCATCTACGGGTCACGCCCATTTCTCTCTACAGGATACTGTTCATCCGTCAGCCGTCTCCGATCTAGCTGTCAATTTCGAGGCCCCGCCCACTGCTGCGTGTGCCCCAGAATCCCGCCCATCCCCGACCACACCCCCAGCAACTCCCAGTCGCAAGACTAAAGCTGCTGTCATCACGCCCAAGGCCATCCGCCGTCACCGTGAGCCTAATGACCGTCGTGGTCCGCTGCACAAACCGAGCTTCTCCCCCGGCATTCCCCGCTCAACACAGATCCAACGGACCAGAATGGCCTACCCCGAAGCTTGGGCTCAGCGGTTCAACAACTTCAGTTTCCGCAATTCCGATGAACGCTTGCCTCTATCCCCACCTCCCTCAGATATCCTCGTGCAGCAAGAGAACATGGCTGCAGACACCGCACACCTGAACCGCGCCGAAGCGCTATCGAAGCCTTCCTCCGAGATGCCTCCCCATTATGACACTGGCATGTTCAATCCATCGCCTGCCATCTCTATGCCCTCGCCTTCGACAGCTACACTGGCGGGACAGCCTCCGAGATATTTAAGCCAGTCCAGCAGCTCTGGATTGCCCACCTCAAGCCCCCCTTCGGCCGACGAGATCTTCTCCTCCCCACATTCCTCGGGCCCTCAGTCCATGTCTTCGTGGCATTCCGACTCTCTTGGCTCCTCTGGGATTCCGTACAGCACTCCTGACCTGAACGGGCACGATGCCCAAGCATGGTGGTCACCAATGACGTCTCGAGTTCCCCAGCGCCAACCGTCATATCAGCAAATGGTAGCATCCCCAGCTGCACAACGGCCGATTCAGAACTCCGCCAACCAGAATGACATGCTGCAAGGGGGACTGATGATTCAACTCGACCCCTCATCATTCGACCTATCTAACACACACTCGTCATTCCCGTCGGCTGGCATGCCCTCCGCCCCTAACGGCCACGAGAGCCGTCCCTACACCCACCACACCGCAGCACCAGTGGATTCGTCCTCTTTTGTCACCCCGCAAATGCCTCCCACTCACTCGCGGTCCCCGTCACTGTCTCCGGGCTCGGGTGCCTCTCCCAAGAATGGAACCATGATGCACAATGGAAGCAGAAGGACGATCCACCGCCAGAATCTCAACCGAAAGCTATCCTCTAACTCCATGAACGCGCCTAAACCCGTCAAGGGACTCCACACAACAAGCCCTAAGGGAGGCAATAAGTCCGTCACCGTGTCCTTCGTCAACTTCACCCCAAGCGATCACCAGAAGATCCTCACTGGCGTTGCCCCCAGTGGCAGCTCCAAGACGAAGGCACGACGCGAGCAAGAAGCCCGCGATAGACGGCGCAAAATCTCAGAAGTCGCCTTGCAGGCCATCCGAAAGGCCGGAGGCGACGTTGAGGCTCTCGAGGCCATCCTCTGCTAATCCATGTAATACTAATATTCATCCACTTATTCATCGTGCACTTTGCAGTCGTGTTACTTGTTTCCATTACTGTTGTGTATGTGTCTCTACAGCTAGCCGGTTAGGGCTAGCTGCCCGCGTTATACCATTCGAGTACTTGTTTTATACTCTCTCTGTTTTTTCTTAAATTATTTCCTCTATTATTATTAACCCCCGATACAAGGCAGCGGTTGTTTGGTGTTCAAATCATTCTTTCTTTTATTCGCGGTGGGAAGGAAAGGAAAGGGCTTTGGGAGTTGGATCCTCAAAAAGCGTTAGATTGGCGGACATTCGGTGCCCTCTCCGGGTTGGATACTCATAATATATGTGTCACTACTAATACTGCCTACATGGGAACCTGGGATGGAGTGGAAGCGATATATAAATGCGAATACTAGGTGGATACCGAAGTTGCGCGTTCAGCGGCTATAATATACCACATCATCTTGATTTGATCCAGAGACAAGTTTCTAGTGTAGTGAGTGGTAGGATGGAAATAATATACACGGTTCATGATACAACGATTCATAATATACAGATGGTTTCTCGACCCGAGAGAAGACCAAATAGACATCCCCTCACTGATCAATACCAAACCAGGGTTCCCCAATCAACCCAAGCCAGCAGCAGTCCGACAACGCCCGCCAACCACTCGCTGTTCCAAGGGGCGCGTTCCGCAAATCGGGAACGGATGGCAAGCCCGGTAAGGCGACCCAGATGCCTTCAGGCGTGACAGATCTAATAATATTTTTCAACAAGAAGCTCAACCAGAGGCAAGTATCGAAGCCTCCCTCGTATCAAGCTCCCCCCAGATCCCTTACTCATCTCTTCGAACTATTCGGACTCCACGAATCAGGCTGCCAGTTATCACCGGGATTACCTGCCGCGGCCTTCGCCCACGGATCTTGTTTGGCATCCGGAGCCTTCGGCGAACTCCTTGCTTGGTTCACAGTCGCGTCACTCGTGTTCGTCGCGGGGAGCGGTTGCTGCTGTTGCTGTTGCTGGGATTTGGGCATGTCGAGGTAAGACGGTTTGCTGGCCCAGCGTTCATCGGCTAGTCGGGCGAGCTCCTTGATCTGGATCTGGCGGATGACGTCTTGTTGCTGTTCTTCGAGGGAAGGGGGGTCTGCGCGCACGTAGCGAAGCCATTGGTGCCATTGGGCTGACGTTGCGGCGGTGGGATGTTAGTTGATGGTGCGGTTTGGTCGGGGTGGCATAGAACTCACGGCTCACTTGGACATCGCTGTAGTGGGTTTTGGGGTCGGTTTTGACGATGCGGCGGAAGCGCCCAGCATTGAGCTTGTCTCGGAATTCCCAGAAGGTGTTTCCGGAGAGATCGGAGCCTGTATTGGGGCAGTGTTGGTGAGAAGGTATCTATACACCGGACAGGTCAGGTTGATCGCAACGTACCGACGAGGAAGGATCTTCGCCAGGGTAGGCGAAGGCTCTTCCACTTGAACCAGAGACTGTTCACTGGACTCATTGGGGCGCCGGGACGATTCAGGCGACGGAGAGGGGGGTGCGATCGAGATTGGGGCAGTGCGAAGGGCGATGGTGGAGGTGGCTGAGGGACGCCGAGGGATTGGTAAACGGCGCCGGTCACTGGCCGGACTCGACTGCAGCCCGAAAAGGCAGGCAGCCACCGGCAGCCGCGGCGGAAGGACGTCATCGGTAAGATTGGGCCGTCACGGCGCGTATCCTTCTGGTAAATTCCATTGCGCATTCCAGAGTGAGAGTCTTGTCCCTCTCGGTTGCTGCTGAGTGTTTTTCCCTGGCCTTCTTCGGTTGATCTTCTGGATCCATCACACTTGCTCATCTCGTCGGCCTCACGCCTTTCTTCTGCCTCCCATCCAGACCCTTTCGATCTTCCGGTCCATCCGCCCTCCCCTCAGCCCCCTCCTGAACCCCTGTGACGTACCGGCGTTTGTCCCACCGACGGCCACTATAAACAGCTACCCCCCCTATTTTCTTCGCTAGCTGCCCAACGGTGCTTCTCGAATCGGTCTGCATGTCCCTGACTACTTGATCGAGTTGGCTCGAACTTGAAAATGGCCTCCGTTACCTCGCTCGACAAGGACCTGCGCAATTTGCGCCTGTCCCGCTATACCCCGCAGGCAGCAGCGGAAGTCCGTACCTGGATCGAAGAAGTGCTTCACGAAAAGCTCCCAGCAGGAGATCTTCTTGATGCCTTACGAGATGGCGTTGCGCTTTGCAAGTGAGTGACAACAACCTTGTTGTTCTGAGAACGTAGACAGCAACTAATGACATCGCAGGCTTGTGAATCTGGCAGTCTCCCCCGGCGTCAAGTACAAGCAGTCCTCGATGCCCTTTGTGCAGATGGAGAATATCTCTCACTTCCTTCGCGCGTGTCAAATTCAGCCCATCAGCCTTCCTCCGCATGATGTCTTCCTCACTGTCGATCTCTACGAAGCCAAGGATCCCGCACAGGTCCTGCAGTGTCTTACGTCTTTCAGCAGACGTGCCAATGCCCTCCAGCCTAGCAAGTTCCCTCGCGCACTGGGCCCCCAGAGCAAGGCAGCGAATTTGAGCCCGAATGCTACCGGTTCCAGCCAAGGCGCATACACGCCCACCAAGTCGAGTGTTTCCGGACACTCGAGTCCGGCAAGGTCTCCGAAGCCCGTCAGCAGTTGGAGCAAAAAGTCAGATGAGGTTGTCACGGCTCCGGCCTGGAACATTCACCAGTACGGCTACATGGGTGGCGCCAATCAGGGCAACCAAGGTGTCGCCTTTGGGGCCCGTCGGCAGATTACCTCTGCTGCCCCCCGGGTGCCTAGTCTGGCGGAGAAGGAAAAGCGGAGACAGGAGGAACAAGAACGACAGCTTTTGGAGCAGCAAGAAGCTGAGCGTCGCCGCCAACAAGAGCGTGAGGCGGACGAGGAGCGTGCTCGAATTGAGGAGGAACGCCGATGGGAGGAGGAAAGTGCTCGTCAGAGGGAAAAGGAACGACGCAATGTTGAGGATGAGAGAAAGCGTTGGGAGGCACAACAGCGCAAATGGGAAGAAGAGGAACAGCAACGTGTGCGAGAAGAGAAAGAAACTGAAGATAGGCTGGAGCGTGAACGGTTGCAGCGGCGAGAGGCGCACGACAGTCGCCTCAACGGACAGTTCCTCAGTCAATATCAAGCCAGTCTGCCAAGTCCTGCCCAACCGGTATCCAGCGAGACTCGTGAAAGGCAACGGATCCGAGAACTTGAACGCGAGTTGGAGCGCGCGAAGGAGAGAGAGCGCCAATATGAGCGCGAACGCCAGGACAAGGGCCCGGGGTCGCCCCAGTCTCCTCGAAGCCCCCGCCCCGTCCCTGTGCCACCCAAGCCAAGCTATGATCTGTCTTCGCTGGAGCAGGAACGCCGCATGCTTCGCACCGAATGGCAGAACCACCGCGATGAGGGACTGGCCGAGGAGCCGAACAGCCCTCCGGCCATGCCCCCACGGCCCCTCCCAGAGCCAACCGAGGCGAAGCCAGCCATGCCGCCCCGTCCCCTCCCTGACCCAGTCGCCTACGCCGCTCAGGCCCAAGCGCAAGACAGCCGTGTCGACCGCTTCCTCGCCTCGAATCGCCCACCTACCGCACCCAAGCCCGCCACCCACCGTCCACAGGACTACACAACAACAGCGGAGGTCGATGCCGAGAACAGCCGTCGCGCAGCAGCCCAGGAGAAGACCAAAGCCGGCGGCTGGGCCTCCAAGTCCCTCCTCGAGCGGGAGATGGAACGTGAACGAGAGCGCCAGCGGGAGTGGGAAGAGGACCAAAGACAAACCCAAGAGGCCGCCGCCAGAGGCGTTGGAGGAGCACGCCGACAGATCATTGGCCCGCGCCCACAATCGTAAACAACTGAAGTTTACATCTATCCAGTATCCACATCATCTCACCTCATTGATATCCACCTCCGCAGCTGCGAAGTTTCATATACCCTTTTACCCTACGCGGTCTTGGTTAGTTACCACTAGGTTTGCTTTTGGGCGGAGGGATGATTTCTGGGTTTTAGTTTACAAAAATCGCATCATGTAAATAGTTATTTATTTTCGCTGCACCGTGATTTGGGTCACAAATTTTGATAGACATTTTACAATTTTCATGGTTTGCAGTAAGGGTATCTATGCATTAGTAGTAGTTTTTCAAGGACGTTCTCTTGATTGGTCAAACAATAAGTGTCAGACAGGAATAGGTCAATCAATCAATGACTCGACGAATAAATCAAAAGCACGCTTTTACCCGCTCCCATTATCCCGCACGCATGTAGAAGTAATCAATCAATCAATCAATCAATCATCAACAGATAGTAACATGTTACTCAGACTTGACCTCCGTTTTAGGGAGAATCCCGTGCACAAGAAGCACCAAGCGCTCCCCGCTCTCAAGCAACCACGTCATCTCGAGATCATCTGCCCACTGTTGCGCCTCCTGGCCACTCTTTCGCGCGTCTCCGCGTGCTCGGAGAACACGTCGCTGAGTTCCCCGCGCGACGGCGTCGCGTAATTCTGGCGTGACACGCAGCATATTGCTATCAGCGAGCAGAATGATCAGTGACTCGAGAGTGATGGAGATCTTGGCGTTGTCGGCCAGACTGGTCGTGCTGGCCATGTAGGGCAGGAAGCATCGTTCCAATTTGTCTTGGTTGAGATACTCCTCGTCTGTGTCGGGGGCGGCGGTCTCGCGCATCCGGAAGAGGAGGAATTCGCAGAGGGTGGTTTTGGCGGCGGGGGAGAAGTAGGGGAGGGTGGAGGGGCTGATGAAGGCTTGGAAGACGGGGAGGGGGAGGTGACGGATGTTTTCGGCGAAGAGGTGGTAGAGGTCTTCGAGGGAGGTGAAGTCGTCGGGGAGGGATTCGGAGACAGTGGAGAGAAGATACAGGAGACGTTGGCGGAGAGCGAGGGAACGCATGCCCCCGAAGAAGCCGACGTCGCCGTGGATGTAGGGGATGTGTTTGGTGGGGACTTCTTCGATGGGCACGATGATGCGATTGCTTGGGGCAGAGCCACCGTATGGGCCCGGGGGCGTGTTGATACCGGGGCCTAGGGCTAATGGTTTGCCTTTGGGTTTGGCGCGAGGGGCCCGTCGTGGCCGTTTGGGTTGGCGACGCTTTAAGGAGCCTGTGGTGCTGAGGTCTAAGTCGGTGTGTTCGATCGCGTAGCTGTCCTCTTCCTCAATGCCCTCGTTTCCCTCTTCAATCTCATCATCGTCTGTTAGGTAGTCGCCGAACTCGTCTTCGTCGATGTTGACCTGCGCGCTGCGCTTTTTGCTGTTGGAGCTGTCGGTCTTTGCATGTTTGAGTTCGTTGTGGAAGACTTCGCGGAATTCGTTCCGGGAAGTTGAACCGCCATCTGCGAAGATGGACCGGACAATGCGCCGGTTTCGACCGTACGTGGCGCTGGCCCCGCTGATGTAGCGGAAGATCAAGCTGTCTTTGAGGATTTGGCGGGAGGGGTCCTCGTCTTGACCTTTGCCTTTGTGGTTTTTCTTGCTTCTTGCCTTCGTTGGGGATGCCATGGGCGTTGACGCGGGGGCGGTAGTGTCGCTGGGTTTGGCTTCCTTCTGTTGGCGTAATCGTTCGTTCCAATCACTCTCCAAAACATCACACATGAGTTCAAGCCAGACCTGCCATCGAGCCCAACGATTGCGATGCAGGACTGAACAATTGAACGCCCAGCCAACTGCATGCCAAAAGTCTTCTGCACTAGACCAGATGGACTGTGACTGACTGAGGTCTAGGTTCAAAGGCTTTGTATCGTCCAGGGCCAAGCCCACCGGGGCGGGGACCTCTTCTGCGGGACGTCGTCTTGTATGGCGGGAAGTCTCGAAGTGGTTGAAGGTAAAGGCGACACCGAGTTTGGAAGATATGGGTCCGACAAGGGTGTTGGTCAATCGAAGAAGGCGTAAAGCGGCCTGAGGCGCTTCTTCCTCTTCGGTGGTTTTTGCGCGGGTCGTGGTGGAAGGGTGCACGAGGAGGGTTGCTGCCACGGCGAGCTGTTGAACGGGTGGAGTAAACGCTGGGGAGGAGGCAACCGTGCCAGAGGTGAGAATGTTTAGTAGGAATTCGAGGGCTTGGGTATCTGGAGGGGGTGGTCAGATGTGGACAAAAGGAGCGGCGATGCGGAGGGGCAGACAGAGTCTCTCTTCGAAGAAGATGGCTGCATGTTGGGCCAGCTCGAACGGGACAGGTTTTACAGAACGATAGAGAGGGATGGTTGCCCCGGAGGCATCTGATACCGTCATCGCGGCCGCGATTGAATGGCACTGGTGGATGGAATAGGATGCGGAGGAGATGGAGAAGGAGATGGGGATGGAGATGGCAGAATGATAAAGGCCGACGCGACGCTTATCGATAGCAGCGCGTCCCGCGGCCCGTCATTGGCTGGTTTAAACAATGCCGTTCAGAACCAGCCTGAGCCTGATGAGTGCTTAACAACGAAGGGGGTCTTTTTGTTCTGTCCATGATGCTAAATCTGCAGGAGATGACCATAGCAGATTGAGGATTGTACTTCTTGTTAATGTGTTGCTTCCGGGCTCCCAGCATTGGGTATCTAGAGCAAATTTGAATCGGGCCCTCCAACAAATCAAGGTGCTGTAGTGTAGTGGTCATCATGAAACGTTGTGGTTTTCCGCAGCGCCGTTTCGACCTGGGTTCGATTCCCAGCAGCGCCATCAATTGGCGTTTGTGCTTGATTTGACTTTTTGCTGTTTCATTTTATCCTTCCAATCTAAACTGTCATTTGGATGGACTCTATCTCTTTTTTGTTATTCCTTATCTAGTAGCTACCTTGTCTCACCATCTTCCCAGATGCCCTTTCGCTAGTCTATATGTATGCACAGCTGTTGAGCATACTCATCGTGTAGGAGGCCATCCACCCATACGTTCGGAGATATGAGCTGTTTGGTGTCGCTCCACTTCCTGATCGAGATGTATGTCCTTGCCGAGGCGGGCCAGGGGAGGCTATGTCGTGTCTTTCGCAGCTGTATGCAGGCATGGAGTAGGTGCAGTGGCCAGCCAGACAACTGACCTTTGGAGGCATATTAGTCGGCCTGCTGCACGTCCCATGCTTGTCGTCTCATTCGGAGCATTGATTCGGGCCAGTACGCCAGGTATGGTAACTCTGGAGACGCCCATCGCTGTAACAATGGACAAAGAATTTTCTGCACCACATGGTCCTTTGTCAGAGCCAGCCAAGTGGTCCGATGCAGGTGGGTGGTCCCATGGATATTCACAGCCACGTACCAACTGGCCCTGAAAGACTGGCTATACGGACCATTTTCACTCGGACTCAGGGTGTTCGGAGACCCGCCACCCGAGATCCACTTGTTCCGTCCGGTGAAAAGCTTGACTCTTTGACTCTGGTTCATCGTTGGCCCTTGCTGCTGATAGATCCTAAGCTATGAACCCAGTTATATCAGGGCAGCCATCTATGCTCAATGGTGAGGATAGGTGACCCTTAAATCATTCCGCAGTGCACAAAATCAGCGATACCCGTGAGGATCAGCAAGGAAGCCTCCTCCAGGACAGCCTCGGATATTCGGAGGCGGGCAGAGAAGTAGGGAGCTGCATCCGAGCCGTCTTTTAGTCGATACGCGTTGCCTTCATGGTCACCCTCGGCACTGGAACACAAACCCAGAGCCGAATACGACTCAATCCTAGACTAGTGAGAGCAACCTACTGGTCACTATGCCGAAAGGGGTACCCTGAAAGGCGTATGGTACGCAATGCTGGCCTATCGATAAGGAGGCAATTTATCAGATGTCTCACCATGGGTTGGCTCACCGGAGAGGACCCTGACTTTCCCAGTAGCGTGTCAAGGGTTATCAATCGCTCAAGCCCCCCTCCCCCCCACCGTCCAACCATTAGATAGTGGCAGTGTCTGGGCTCTAGACAGTGGACACTTTCTTCTCAACCGGCACGTGTGTCTTGGGTGGTCAACGAGTGGCTGAAGTCACTTTCCTTTTTGGTTCTGATAAGCGGGACGGATATCCAAACCAATCGGCTCGGTGAGTGGGGTGACAAACACGGTCACGCTGAAGCTTTTGCCCCCATCAATAGGGGGTATCTGGATACCTGATAGTAATAGGTACATTCCGTTATACCCGTGGCGATCGAAGCAAGGTCCGTACGCGATACAGTAAACCCGTCCTGTAAGATTGTTCGGGAGGGGTAAGTAAGGAAAGGCCAGGTAGGAGCGACTACTTATCAATCAGCGGGTCTCGTATCCTGAAAGATGATCTGATAAAAAATTGTCGCGTGTGCACCGGATTCCTGTCCTCAGTCCACGCCGTGGTTTCCCTTGCTGCATCTGCTGTCAACATGGGCAACAATCCGGTTTTTGCCGTCACTGGTAGGATCACCACGATCTCATATCATGATATAATGCAGTCTGGAAGTTACTGATTCCTTTCCAGTCTTTTTCATTTGCTTCCGAGAATGTCTGGAGACAAGTGTCGTTGTGTCTGTCTTGTTGGCATTCTTGAAGCAGACGCTCGGGAACAGTGAGGAAGGCGAAACGTACAAACGACTCAAACGACAGGTACGCGTGGCCGGTGATAATCCCATCTTGACACCCAAACCCATTGCTGATCATGTCTGCTTCACATTAGGTGTGGCTAGGATGTGCACTCGGGCTGTTCATCTGCCTCTGTGTCGGTGCCGGCATGATCGGCGCCTTTTATAGCCTGGGCACGGACACGTTCTCCAACACCGAAGATATCTGGGAAGGAGTTCTGGGCATCTTAGCATCCCTCATCATTGCGGTCATGGGTGCGGCTTTGCTGCGGGTGTCCAAGCTGCAGGAAAAATGGCGGGTGAAGCTTACCAAAGCTCTCCAGCAGCACGACCGGTTCAATCGCTCTCGCAAAGGCCGGGTTAAGATGTGGTTCGAGAAATATGTTATGTTTATACTGCCCTTCATCACAGTTCTACGGGAAGGACTGGAGGCCGTGGTTTATGTCGGAGGTGTCGGGCTGGGCCTGCCGGCCACATCGTTCCCGCTGGCGGTTGTCTGTGGTCTCATTGCGGGGTGTCTGGTTGGATACCTGATCTATCGGTACGTGATTCTGGCCGCACTGGATTGATAGATGGTCCAAGCTAATGAGTCGTCACTCTGTAGAGGAGGCAGTGAAACCACCATGCAGTTCTTCTTGATCGTCTCGACCTGCTTCCTGTACCTGGTGGCCGCGGGGTTGTTCTCCCGTGGGGTGTGGTACTTCCAGGACAACGCCTGGAACAAGATCATCGGTGGGGATGCATCCGAAACGGGCTCGGGTCCAGGATCTTATGATATCCGGCAGAGCGTGTGGCACGTTAATTGCTGCAATCCCGAGCTGGGCGGCGGCGGCGGTTGGGGTATTTTCAATGCCCTACTAGGATGGACCAACTCGGCAACCTACGGGTCGGTGATCGGCTATAATCTATTCTGGGTGTGCGTGGTGCTTGCCTATGCGGCGATGTTGTATCGGGAGCGGAGGGGTGCGATTCCCGTCATTGACCCGATGATTGCGCGCTACCAGGGGTTCAAGGCCCGGGCGATAGCTGCCATTCTTCGCCGGCCGGTTGAAGAGGACTATGATTCAGTGGAGCAACCAGGGATTTTGGAAAGCAGTGGGAAGGAGAAAGCGGTTGGTTCAGGGCCGTCCATGTCTGTGAGAGAAGCGGAGGTTAGGGCTGTGTAGTAGGAGACTAGTTGTAGAAAATGGAGCTTTTTCTCGTCGAACCGCGTAACGCGGGTAGGCTTGGTAATTTGCCACAGACTCTGGCAAGGGTATTGTTTCCCTAGCTAATAAAACTGCGCAGTCAAATTGGTAGAGTAGGATCCATCTGTTGGATAGATACCAACCCGGAGGGAAGTAGGGCAATAGCCAGCGTACGGACTAGTAACCATTACCGAGGGCTGATACTAGTGTAATACCCGCTCTTGGCACCACCACCGTGCATCAGATAAGCCCGGCCTGGCGAGCGACGACATGATAAGATTTTGCCAGCGGTGAGAAATGTATTGGACTGCTCGCTTGTCGATGCAAATTCTCCTGGACCGGCGCCTTTAAGCAGAAATAAGTCGGAGATAAATAGCCAAGGCTGCCAAGTCGGCGAAGGCTACTCGTTCTGGGGAGGAACCTGGGGTGGGACTGCAGTTCGAGTGGGACTCCGAGAATCTGCCTGACCGGGCCATGGTTGGCACGCTTCCGCTCCAGCAACCACCAGCGCTAGTCAATATCAGATTATCAGATGGGCTATCTGATTCGTCTCACCACGCACATTCGTGGATGCAGGTAGTCATGGACCACCGCCGGCGACGGCCCAACTGATTGATAAGTGGGATGATTGATCCTGCTCGCTGCTCCACCCACGCGAGGAGGGCCTGCCAACTGCCAAGGCCCAAAAGTATATAGAAGCCAGACGCAGGGCGTCCCCCTCGTGCTGTTTTCTTTTTTTTTCTTTCCCTTCCTGTCCGAACAAGAACCGACAGGATGGCCTTCCCTCATCATCTGCTTTCCTGGCTCGCAGCCGTCGTGCTTCTCGCCCAGTGCCAGGCCAAGACCGTGACTTATGACTTCAATGTTACTTGGGTCACGGCCAACCCAGATGGCCTGGCCGAGCGTGAGGTGGTCGGTATCAACGGTCAATGGCCGCTGCCCGTGATCGAGGTGGACAAGGGCGATCAGCTGGTGGTGAACATGTACAATGGCCTGGGCGACAAGAGTACCTCCATTCACTTCCACGGCATGTACCAGACCAACACCACGGACATGGATGGGCCATCGATGGTCACCCAATGCCCCGTGCCTCCGGGCAGCTCCATGACGTATAACTTCACCGTCAACCAGAACGGCACGTACTGGTACCACTGCCACACCGACTACTGCTACCCCGATGGCTACCGCCAGGCCTTGATCGTGCATGACAACAGCTCCTGGTTTTCCGACATGTACGACGAGGACCTCACCATCACCATGACGGACTGGTACCATGAGCTCACCGAGGAGATCGCCCCGACCTTCATCACCGTCGACAACCCCACGGGCGCCGAGCCGATTCCCGATGCCTTCCTCTTCAACGACACCCTGAACACCAAGATCTCCGTCGAGCCGGGCAAGACGTACTTGTTCCGTCTGATCAACATCGGTGCCTTTGTCGCGCAGTACTTCTACATCGAGGACCACACCATGCGCATCGTCGAGATTGACGGCATCTACACCGACGCCGCCGAGGCCGACATCCTCTACATCAGTGCGGCCCAGCGCTACTCAGTCCTCGTCACCATGAAGAACTCGACGGAGAAGAACTACCCGATCGTGACGGTGGCCGACTCGGCCCTGCTGGACACGATTCCCTCCGACCTCCAGCTGAATCTCACCAACTGGCTCGAATACAACTCCAGTGCCTCCTTCCCCCAGGCCGTGATGACCGTGTCCGACTGCACCGAGCTGGATCCCTACGATGATATGAACCTCGTCCCCTCCGACCGGATGCCCCTCCTGGAGGACCCCGACGTCTCGCTCGAGCTGACCGTCACCATGCAAGTCCTCGACAACGGCGCCGACTACGCCTTCCTCAACGACATCTCCTACACTGCGCCCAAGGTCCCCACCTTGTACACCGTCATGTCGGCCGGCACGCTCGCCACGGATGCCACGGTCTACGGGGATTATACCCACTCCGTGGTGCTCGATGAGGACCAGGTCGTCGAGATCATCCTCAACAATGGCGATACGGGCACCCACCCCTTCCATCTGCACGGCCATGCCTTCCAGATGATTGACCGCTACCCGGGCTACGGCGAGCATTTCTACGACTACGCGGACGGGGACCCAATCACCTACAACGCTTCCAACCACAGTGCCTTCCCCGCCTACCCCCCGCGTCGAGACACCTTTGTCCTGCCGCCCCAGGGATACTTCGTGATTCGCTTCAAGGCCGATAACCCCGGCGTATGGTTCTTCCACTGCCACATTGACTGGCACTTGTCGCAGGGTCTGGCGATGCTCTTTATCGAGGCGCCCTTGGCGATCCAGGAACGGGTGACCATTCCCCAGCAACACTATGATGTGTGTGAGGCGGCCGGAATCGCCTATGAAGGCAACGCGGCGGCCAACACGGAGGACTACACGGATCTGACCGGCCAGAACAAGCAGGTCGCCTGGCTGCCCGCTGGATTCACGGCCCGGGGTATTGTGGCGCTGGTGTTTTCGTGTGTGAGTGCCTTCCTCGGAATGGGTATGATTGCCTTCTACGGTCTGTCGGATATCAAGAAGGGGTCCCACGCTCCGACGGCTCGCCAAGAGGAAGTGAGAGAGCATAACGACTGAGGTAGCTTCCGGAAACCCGATGTGCTGTCAATCTGTGGGACGATTGACCCTGCATGTTGTGTGTGCACATGATATCCATGCATGTATGTATATAGGAGACGATCTGGCTGGATGTAGGCTGCCACTGCATGTGCGTCATATACTGAATATCAAAAGTTTGCAGCTGACTTGTTATAATGCACGTCTATCTATCTATGGACTTACCACATCAAGTTATCTAACATATCATTCTTATTAAAATCTGCTCACAACCTGAGATGCTATAGCCCCATCAAACATCAGCTATCTACTAGTAGGTCCTTGACCTCAATTTACCCATAGGCTGATTTCCAAACGCATCTTTCGCTGCTCTCCGCTCAACCTCATCGAGACGCTCTCGCAGCGACCGCAGTGAGGGAGGAGCCGAAAATACACCCCCAACCCCCCGGACCATCATTTTCTTTCTAGAATATAACTTCTATTTTGCCAACCATATACTAACTGCCTCTATCCTTTCATCTCTCTGGCATCTTGTACAGCATCTCCCATCCTTCTGAAGCCCGTTTTTGAGTACGAAATCGTCTTCTCCTCACTTTCTTTTTTCTTCGCTCCCTCCCTCTCTCTCCCTCTCCCTCTCCCTCTCCCTTTCCCTCTCCCTTTCCCTTCCCCCCTCCCCCCCCCCCCCCTCTCTCTCTCTCTTTTCTTTCGTCTTTATTTCCTGTCTCCCTTCCCACTTAGCCATTCGCAATGTCAACAGTGTTCCCCCGGCCCGTGCATCGTTAACCTTCCGAAGATCGAATGGGAGCAACTTCTCACCCAACGGCTTCACGCACTCGTGCTCTCTCTTGCCTCTACCACTCCAGGTTGAAGACGGGCAGTACCTCTGAACACGGATACCATCGGTCAGTGCATGGTAGTGGATACCGATACACTGATCCGCAGTTATATCATGAGTTTAGGTAGAAAGGATACCACGGAGCGTCTCGTGCGATCATGGTACGTTTGACTGCGGATCTTGGTCATTCGTCTTAGTGGTTACAGCCAGCTCGGTGATTGTTTAGGTGTGCACATGGAAGGAGTGAGGACGTCAGTGAGTATGAGAGCTCCTTGTTGATGGGAAACGGTTGTAAGCGCTGCTCACTAATCCCGAGGACGGTGATGGACATAGCTAACGGTGATGTTCCTGACAGAGCATAATATTACCAGAAAGTTCAGTTCCACCAATTCTGACAGAAGTCATGGTTCTGGATCCTCCATATATTCACCCAGGTGAGGAATGGGCTCGAAGGAAATGAGATACCATCTGGAGAGCATGACTGAGTCTGTCCTTGCCAGAGTGTGCCGAGGTTCCGGAGGAGCAATGTCGAAAGTCGTGCGTGGGTATCATGTGCTGACCCTCCTTGTCAGCCTTGACAATGGACGATCCCAGGTCCCTTATGACTGATTGGACAAGCTCGCAGATAGGAGGACGTCAAGCTTTCAGGTTAAACTGAGAACGAAGGGGTCTAAAAAAGGTTAAATGTCTTACTATTAGTAAGAAAGGAACACTGTCATATTTTGCTGGGATGAGCACTGACTCTCACCTCACCATAGTTATCCCCTTCCGCTACACTCGAAAAAGTACGCAGACCAAGAACGACTCTAGGGAACAGACTACGGAAAGCCAGTATGAAAAGCAACAAGAGGAGAATTGTCAGAGAGCATCGGACAGTGAATTCTCTATGCTCTGTTACGGTCATGGAAGAGTTACTGCTTCGCCAAGATGACACCAGATGGGCATGCAGCTCCGATGGGCGCCCCTTTTGACCAGAGCTAGAACCATTTCTTAGCTATTATAAGAGAGCTGGTATAGTGTCGGACCCTGAGACACTAATCCCGGACGTCGTCGGACTCAGACCCCCTGCCAGGAATTAGTGCCATGGGGTCAGACCAGCCCTCGGACAACAGTGCAGTCGGGCTGAGAGATTCCCTGGTACCGAATAAGCTTGACCACATAACTGAAAACATACGATACTATACAATCTTTAAATATCTTGAGAATCTGGAAGGTTCAAGGATATCCAGATTAACCAGGGTTAGGAAATGATTGAGTGTTCAGACGAACACTCACCGTGATGGAGCTCATTCACTGCCAGGATTTCTCTGACCCTGTCGAAACTGAGACCCTGACAAGGGACAGACAGCCTGCTGCATGAACCATTCATCACTATAAGCACGACCCACTACAGGCAGCAACATTGATAACCAATGTCTCACCTTCTGGAATCACCGGATCTGCAACGGTAGCATTGTGATAGCATTGCGGCGGCCAATCACGAGGGCAGCCTGCACGTGGGGTCAGCTTGTAAGGCTGCCGTATGCATGCAACCGCAGAGATAGCAATGCAGTGGCCAATGGGTGCTCGTGTTTGCGAATGTCAAATTGATCTCAACTCTTAGCACGTGGTAGCTGCCAGTGATGGTCTATCATACTCCTCTGACCTCAAGTCCTCGACAAGTTATTTAAGAGCAACAACATACGCACACGAACATATGAGCAGAATATAGGGTTAACTTGTCTCTATCCTATTCTATCATGCTCTTTCTTCTAGTGATCACCATGCTTCTGAACCCCTTCCGACCCTGCGAGGGCTCGCCAACCTTCCAAGAGGAATACCGGGGCGGCTACGTACCGAACGTGATCCAAACCGACTACGGACTCCAGGTCGCAGCGCCGGATACTCCATACGTAGCCGCGGCCGGCTCGAACAAGTTATACTTCATCGACACGCGATTCGACCCCGAGACGGCCAAGCACGTGAAAGAACAAATCGAGAAAGCCACTGTACCGAACCCAGAGGAATACGTCGCTATCGACGAGGTCACCGCTACCGCGGAACTGAAAAACTCGGTGACCGGCGAAACAACATTCGTATTTGACCCCCCTTACGCCAGGGTGCTCTTCGCAAGGGGAATGAACAGGCATAACCCGGACCTCAAATTGCCGGAGCACGAGCCCGCCGGTGATTGGTTGGTGACCTACGACTTGGACAAGATACTGACGGAGCGGGCTAATCTGTTCTGCTACGATTACGGCTGTTACTCCAACAATGACTGCATCCGGCAAACGCACGGCAACTGTCGGATCTGCCACCACTATCGGGTTGACAACGAGTGTGACCAACCCTTGACGAATGCCATCGGGATATGCCACCCAAAGCTTTGCTCGAGGGCGGTCGATACACCCAAGGAAGAGAGAGAGACGGATGCGAGCTACTATGAACGGATGGACAAGTTGCATTGGGCATCAGAGAGCTGAACACCAGACTCCATGGGGTTGAACCAAGTGTCTAGATCGACTTGTGATGGTCGAGGTTTTCCAGGGAGCTTTACTTTTGGGGATGAATGCTGCAGACGGATTCGCCGACATGGAATACGTGCATGAGTGCCTTGATCCGCAGGCATCAGTGCTTCCATCTGAACCGTTGATGGAAAACTGATCGAGGCTTCTATCCAGCTGCGGCGAAACTTGGAGGATGGTGTGTGTTCTTCTTGAAGCCGTTTCTATATTGTAGCCATAACTGATGAGTCTTGAACATGGACCACTTCTTTACCCCGAGGGTCCAGGAAGAACAATCATTATGATTTATTATCACAATTTTACTTCCTCCTGAAAGCTCAAGTCCGCTCGACTGTCACGGTATTCCTTGATCCATCCATTAACAGTACATAGGCTTAAAGTGAAGAGCAGAAACTTATGTCATGAGAATAGTTTACTCTATGCAGGACACTAAACCCTGAGATCCTACTACTCGGATCATTTCTCTGTATAGCCCTTTTCTACTATACCTCATCCCATCAACCACTCACTAGTCTATAAAATCCAACGTACAAAATCGAGACATCACATCGCGAGTCCCACGAGCTTACAATCCAGTACATTCAAATACCTAGTAAAGGGCGAACCTGTGCAGTAGAACCACCCTCCAATTACCCGGGGCAAGAAATAGCATGTACCTACTAGTGCTGAATCATACTAATCAATCCTCGGTAAAGCTCCTCAAGATAAATCTACGTAGTCAGAGGAAAGATCTACCTTTGGTACTCCCCCATTCCGACTGAAGTTGGTTTTGCTGATGATGTCTTAGTAATTGTTTCGGAAACTCAGTCCACCGGTCCCGGTCCGGAGCGTCCGGTTCACCCGTTAGGGCTAGGCTGGGCTGGGCCGGGACCGGGGCCGGGAACGGGTATACTGTGGATTTTGGGGGGAGGATCTGACAGACTTGCAGGTCTTAAATCCGCGTGTTCTTATAGTAGGCATGCGGGATGATATGTACTAGTTTTTTATCTCGAGTAATTGTTTCTGGACAGTTTCGTATCTTGTTTGGGATTGATGCGAAAGTGGTGCATTTGTTATTTGTCTTGGACTTCACTTGATGTGTATTTCTCTGTCGTAAAGACAGATAAAAATATCAGCTACGCTAGCTAAACCCAGTAAAACTACTTAATAGAGAATCCCACTGGATGTTGTCCACAGGGAACATGCTATCATCCAGGTCACCGTAAATAGACGGCCAGACAGGGGGGGTCATAGTAATCACATTGGTGGGAGCTGCTGCCATCATGGACGTATCCCCAACAATGGCCCTGATTTGATACGGATAACAACGTGCTAGCAGCCGCATCTTAGAGCACAAGCTCCCCACAATATCCATCTCGAGGTCTGCAGCAGACATTCCCTCAAGTCGAGTCTCCAGCGTGTTGGCCAGCTCAGTGACGAGATTGGGGTAGTCGGCTACTTCAACAATGGCCTGCACCTGGGCTTCCATGGCAGGGTCGGTGGGGGTAGGGCCAGTGATGAGTTTGAGAAGCGTCATTACTGCCGTGGGTATGTAGCCCACGGCGGCACATATATGAGCACTGGTGATGATTGTCATTTGGGCAATTTCCGACACGGGTAGGTTGTGGATCGTGTGTATGACTTCCTTGCTTCGTTGGATTAGACTCATCAGCATGGTTGTTCGGACTGCACTGGCGGGTTCTGCTATCCATAGGACCTCCCGAAGGGATAATTCTTCGAGTCGCATTTCGATGTATTTGATCTCAGTGCGTATTGCGTTCGCTGCAATGGTTGGTCAATCTCCGTCAATCATTTTGGGTTTCAAGACATACCTGTTGATAAAGGGCAGCGCGAGAGATCTTTTTCTACACGAGCCCTTACGCTATCAAATTGTCGCTGCAGAGAGCCGCGCGTCACTTGGACGAGCACCCTTCCACCACTTGCTTGCATCGAAGCGTAAATTTCATCCATTGTTGCCAAGAAAGTCTGTAGGTGGATGAATGGCGCAATCCACCGATCTGACAGGTGCTCAGTCGAAGCTATCCTCTCCATGCACTCGTCGATTCGTCCATCATGCTTCATCATAATTGGCCGGCCGAGCATGCCAGAAAGTCTGTAATCAAGTTAGCCGAAGCCGCATCGAGCAGCGCAGACAAATCTCACCCAACCGAAAGCCAATATGTACCGAGCAGCGCCCGCTGCTCATCCGGATGTAGACTGGGCTTTCTGTGAAGCCTCAAATCATGCAGAATCGAAACACAAAACTGAATCAACAGCAAAAGTCGCGGATGATATCTCTCAGCAGGATATGAGTACCATGCGCTGTGAACCAACAGACCACGGAGCAATTCGAGATTCCTCTCGGACCGTGCCACAACCCTCAAGGTGACGTGCTTCATAATCTCCTCGGTGACGATCTTGCGCAGAGGGTGCGCACTGCCCATGGTCGCGGCTACGACGCACAGAAACAGAAAAGGCTCTCGGTCCCTGAGACGAGCGGCTGTCTCGCCGTGTCTCATTAATACAAAGGGAAACTTGGGAACAAAGTCAAGCTGGAAGGTTGCAACCAAGCGTTCAGCCTCGGCTTCACTCAAAAGCCCTCGGTCGACGATCGACGGCTGGCCCTCCAGAACAGAGCTGGTCGGCGGGTCGAGGCCGTGGGACGGGTCTTGAGCAGCGTCTAGCATCGCGGAAATGTCTGCTGAATCCGGCTCGGCATCCCGAGATGAGCCCCAGTCGTTGGGGAGTGGGTTCGAAGTATCGGGCGATGGCGATGCCTGTCCATTCTGTCGGGTCAAGGCGGCCACCTGCGACATCAACTGGTCGACCCTTTTCTCTAGCACCTCCACACGACTGCATCCAGAATTAATACCACCAGTGCCACAGGTGGGGGTTCGGAAGAATACCTCGGAGCAGCCTTGTGCTTCCGCTTCGTCTGGGGAAGTTCAAGGTATGTGCATGACTTGCCTAGACGAGCGCACCGCTGGCACAGGTTAACAGACTGCGGCGTGCATTTCGCCTTGGCAGCCGTGCACGCCACACAGGCCCTCCTCTTGACTGCAGATATGGTGGCGCTCATGATGTCGCATAAGGCGCCCGCGAGGAAACGGAGCGGTCGGTTGATGGAAGGACCTCCGGTTGCTGAGCCGTTGGATCGGGGAAACCGGATCATCCGGTCGGACGGGTTTGTAATCGGCCGATTGTATATAAATGGAAGTAAATCCAACATTGCAATGGCACCAGCAACTAATCGATCTACTTTATCATCGGGATATCAAAATGTCTTCATATGCCATCACCGGAGCCTCCAAGGGCATTGGCCGCGAGTTCGTGCGTCAACTTGCTGCCAATCCGGCCAACACGGTTCTGGCTATTGTCCGAAACCCTGAATCGCCCGACATCTCTGAGCTCGCCTCTAATCACCCTAACGTGCACGTTATCAAAGGCGATGTGACGGACCCCAAGTCAGTTCTCGAGGCTGCCTCGGCCGCAGCCGCCGTCACTGGCGGTCAGCTAGACGTGCTTATTCACAACTCCAACGCGGTTGATATGGCCACCATGTCCCTCAACCCGACCCAAATTCCCTTCGATGCTCAAGCCATAAGGGAAGCTTTCGACCCGTCATTTAGTACGGCTATTTACGGCGGCCTATGGACGACAAACGCCTTCCTGCCTCTGATTGAAAACGGCATCCAGAAGAAAATTGTGCACATCTCCAGCGCCATGGCGGATGTGGATTTGATCAAGGCGGCGGGTGTCAGCAATGCTGTCGCATACTCTGTCGCAAAAGCCGGGATGAATGTTCAAGTCGCCAAGTACGCAGCAGAGTTTGCGCCTAGAGAGATCAAGGTGTTGGCTTTGAGCCCTGGATGGGTTGATACATGGGAGGGCAAGTGACCTTTGCCTTGCTATAGTAATGATAGACACTCATATAATCCAGGAGAGAAACCTTTTCCGGTAGTACAGGCGAACGAGTTTTTGCTGAAACTTTTCCAAGCAGCCGAGCCTGAACTCAAGGGGCAGATTCAGCCTGAGGAAAGTGTTAGAAAGTGTCTCCAGGTGATCGAGCGTCTGGATGCTGAGATTAGCGGCTTGCTTTTGAGTCATAATGGCGATAGGATCAGGTGGTTTTAGTGTCTGGACTCTGATAAGTTGCATTGATCGGATATCGAGTATCGGAAGAGGATCATAGCTAGGCCTCTCAAATGTACTAGAACTGCCTCCTCTCTCCTTTGTCCCCTCTTGAAGCAACTCAACCATATTAATCGTTGGTCTCTTCTCGATCCCACCTTTCATTATAGAGAACGTGACTTCGGACGCCAGCCACCACTTGTGTCACTGTTCTGGATGTTCGAGGGAGTATCGATAGATTTGTTGCTGCTTCATAGAAACAGTGGACCAATCTAATGATGCTGTCCTAATTCAACTGAAAAGATTAGTTTGACAGGCCCCATTGGGGAAGGTGATTTGTAGGTTAAGATGGGATTGTGAGACTCCATCTTAGACTTATTATCGACCTATTTCCCGGCATTTCCGAAGGGCTTATAGGAACTGTTTCCCCCATAATGAGTACGATAACAGACTCACCAAGAGCTCTGCGTAGCCTGCTCGATATGTCTGCTTGAAGACTCCGTGGTTGACCCGAGGTGACTGAATACATCGAAGGGTCAAAGCTCGTTGAGCTCGGGCGTGGCAGCACCGAAACCTGAAGTATTCCCGATAACTGAAAAGCTACACAAGTCAGTCAGCTGACCCCTCTGGTTCTGGTGCCTCGCTCTTCTTCCGTCCTCACCTCCCACCTAGACATTGCAATCACACCAAACAAACCCTTATGGGGACGCTGATTGAACACTACTCTGGGGAATTTGCTCGCAGATGGAAGCGACTTCTCGATGCAACGCCATAAATAGCTGTCGATTGTTTATATCTACTCATAGATAGGGCATCGATAATCGATGGCTTGCGAGACCAGCTCCGTAAAGCCGAACGGCGTTACCTCTGGAATACTAGAGCAGCAGGGATACGATTCGGAAGATATAGACCCAATGCTCGTTTAGCAACCGCAATGCTGTACAGGCTATTAATATCGACTCCGAATATCAACATCAACATAAACTCCTTGAGTCGGTGTCCCAAGATTGTGACCAACTCGGCCGACCATCACACCATCACCACCACCACCACCACCGGAGAATAGACGCAAATCGTAAACCATACGAATTATACAACACAACCAGCGAGGGAGAATCTAGAAACACTTTTAGCAAACGGCCGGAGTTGGTTCTAGCCATGTGCATGTCGATGAACCGGTTCCACCTGAGTACTACTAGCATATATGTTCTCGGGTATTGTAGATGATAGCTGCCGAGGTAGCAGTGTTTAAGGCGCTGCGTTTCATAGTCGTGGTTAGAGGTTATAGTATTAATATAGTCTCGGTTCGTATACTTCAACGGAATCAAGCGATTGGAGCTATCATCACTGCCAGACAACTGAAACTCCATACGGCCCCAAACCTGAAACAATACAGCGTATCACGCATATAAATTACTCCGGATCTACGATGGGTTACTGATCACGCCATCGTCTATACCCCATATGGCTGTCTACGCGATGCGCCCACACTACCAGACACCAAGCAGTAAGGAATATCTTCTTATATAGAGTGTAGTGGTGATGAGAAGAGAGTCCAGAACCAACCGACCGGCCCCCTTATCTTCATCTATTCCGCACGCCCCATTCACGCCATCACCCTTTCTATAAAACCGAACCACAGTTTTCCCCTTTTTAACCCTTGGTCTCCTCAAGTGCTCCTCCGGTTTCTTTCTTTTTCCGGCACTCTCCGACGGGTCCGGCCGCCCAGTTCCTGGGTGTGAACCCGCGAATTGAAACAGAGATATGTTAGACAAGGGAAGAAGCGAGGCGAGAAAGAAAAGAGAGGAAGAGAAAGTGAGAGAGAGAGGGCAAGGAAAGAGACAGCGACGCCAAGCGGAGAATATTATCAAGAACGGATAAGTAATAGTTTAGTAGTAGTAAGAAGCAATACAAACACACAAGGTAAGTGTTAAGGGAATAAAGGCAAGTAAATGGGGAAAAGCCAAAAAGGAAACGGAAAAGAAAAAGAAAGAGTGCGGCTACTCTTCCGGTATATCGGAGAAGAGCCCTATTCGCAGACGGTGCGACTAAGACGATGGTTAGTATGCGTGACTCACACCAGGGCAAAAAGGGAACAAACAAATGGCAATTTCGGAATGACCACCCCCAGCGTAGCGAGAAAGTTGATCGTGAAATACGTCAAGTCGTAGTGGGTATAATGCGTGCTGAGGAGGAAGAGACAAATAGGGACGCAGAGGAGGAACTTCTTAGTGGGAGTGTACTGATCTCCATTGTCGATCTGCTCCCACATATTGAGGTTGTCGTACGCGCCAGCGTTGAATTCAAAGGGGATACCCCGCACCCAGTGGAACATGATAAAGGAACCGAACATATAGCTGATGTTGGTGAGGGTCCATGAAGTCTCCTGCGAGACGCCGGGGATGATGTCGTAGAAGATCTTAAGGCAAACGATCAGGACGAAGTGGATGGTCCAGGCTCCTAATGGGAAGTACAGCGTGGTCAGCCACTTGGAAACGATCCCCGCGGGAACCCCTCATGTTGCGTCGACAGACGACGGTGGAGGAGAAGGTGGAGGTGGCCAAAACTCACCCTTGGCGTTGACCCAATTCGCATTCAGATTGGGCAGGGCGGCCTGGTCACTGGTGTGCTCAATGGACTCAGCCGGCTCTTGGTAGATGATACTACTCGACCGTCTCCTCCGTCCAGCCTTGCCCTGGGCCATGTTGGAGTCCGGGGTCAACCGGCGCGACGCAGCGTCGACGTCCGGGGGGAAGGAGATGGCACGGGGCACAAGTAGGGAAGACACTTTGGCGGTGTTGAGCGGGAACCGGGGGGATCGAGAGGAGGAATCGGACAGTGAGACGACGACTCGAGTGGTCGGGAGGGAGGGGGAGAGACCGCGAGGAAGTGGCAGAGAAAAGAGGGACTGGCGGAGAGGCAACAAGAGAGCAAGCTGGCTGGATGGAAGCTGATGTTCGCCTGGCGTGGAGGCGATCTTGAAGACGATCGGCGGCGGTGTTGGTCACGGGAGCACGTCTCCGTAATACCAGAACAGGGGTAACCTTACCGAGGTGCCAAAGAAAAAGGCCAGAATCTCAACGGAAAATCAAAGACACAGGGCCGAAAGGAAGAAGAAAAGAACGACGCTGGAGAAGGAGAGAAAATGCCAGCTGCGCCAAAATCCCGAGGGGCAGCGAGCCGATCCTCAACCCTCGTCGGCATGGCTAAGAATAGCCCCAAGCGGACGCTTTGCTGCAACTCATCGTTCTAGACCCCCCGCGACGAGTCTAGGACGACGCCGTAAACCTCCGTCTCGGATCGATCTGCCCCTGATGCGTCGGATGGACAAATGACAATACATACCGTCGCCGTACCAAACCGCCCCCGCGCTGGTGGTCCCTGCCGCTCCCCGTAAATTTCCATCCACGAAATCTGCCCGAATCACGAATCAACATCGCGCTGTTGCTTCTTCACATCTACACCGCTGCCCCGTTCTCTCCCCTTCATTTTTCTCCAGGATGGCAGACACACCATCCGACGATAACGACTCCAGAACCGCCGCGGTCGCCCCCCGTCCTCAGACAAACGGCTCCCGCCACTCCTCGCGCCAGAGCTCTCAGGATCCCAACCCGAACCCGCGGAAGAGACAACGACGCAATGGCTCCGCCGATGTCCGCAATGTCCGCGACTTTGTTCCCCAGGGCGCGACCTTTAGCGCTGCAGCCCTCGCTGTAGACTCAGACCACACATCCTCTTCGGGTTCCGACAGCGATGATGGCAATTCTTCCGAAGGTGGTGATGCACCGGCCGAGTCCACGTCCACCGCACCCGCGCCGCCTGTGAGCTGGAATAAGGGGAGCAAGAGTGGGATTCGGACATCGCTTCGCAGTCGCGGGAAGACAGACGAGAGCAAGCCCACCTCCCAGTTCGACGCCGTCAACGACAAGTTTTGGCGCAGTCGCAGCGCGTCTATCTCGTCCGGCGGGGATCACGACGCGGAATCCTCGAAACCTAGTCAGGATGACGAAGAGGGTGAGGTGGACGAGGAGGATGAGGATGAAAGCTCGGATGAGTCTAGCCAGATGCAGCTCTCTGGCGACTCAGACGACTCGGAGTCTCTGGATTCGGAAGCGGACGATTCGATCCTACTGAATATCGGGTCTCGGAACGGTCAGAGCCTTGGTCAGGACCAGGATGGCCTTATCACACCGGACGGCGATGACGAATATGACCCCGAGGCTCTACCAGTATCCGACGGCCTGGGTGGAAAAGCCGTCAATGGACAGGACACTACTCTAACACAGTCGAAAGAGGACGCGCTCCTCCGATTCTCGAAGAAATACCCCACCGCCCCCTCGACTCTCGCCGATCTGGATCGTGATGACATGGACATTCAGGCGAAGTACAGATTCTATGACCGCGACATCAACGCCATCGATCTACAACTACCGATAGCCTGCACGGAATGTCTGCATGAGGGACACCTGGCACAAGTCTGTCCCTCCCGGGAGGTACGTACTACTCGGACTCTTCCGATCAGAACATCAACTAACTCTCCTAGTGCGTACATTGTGGTGCCTGGAACCAGCACCAGAGCAGTTTCTGCCCGTCCTGGAGGCGATGCCAAAGGTGTCGCCAGCGTGGTCACGACCAAGAGTGTTGTCCGTCCCCACTGAAGGGCTCCACAACTGAGTTCCCCTGCGACCTGTGCGGATCATCCGAGCACCTCGAGCTGAACTGCGATCTCATGTGGAAATTCTCTCCCCAAGACACATCCTCCGACCCTGTCCTCGTCTCATTATCTTGTGCCCACTGCACCAGCAACCGCCATATCATCGGCGACTGTCCCTCCTTACCCTCAGGACTACGCTCCTCCTCCTGGACCCTCCGCGGAATCGACCCAGACATGATCACCAACATCAACTCTGTCATGCCTGCCCGGCGCGGCGGCGCTGCACCCCGAGGCCAAGGAAGAGGCATGAAGATCCGGGGCCGCGCCGACCAGCGCTCTCCCTCATCCGACAGCGACGACATGATGGCGCGACCAGACCGCCGCCAACCCGTCAATAGAGGCGGCAACCGCGGCCACATCCGGTTCGGCGCTGGCATTGGACAGAACAAGAACCTGGCCCCGACGGGCGGTTATAGAGGAAACAACAATAACAACTACTCATCTGGCAACAACTCCCGCCAGCGGTCATTATCTCCTAATCCCCGTCCCTCGCGCGGACGCGGCAGAGATAGCTGGCAACCGAATAGCGGACGGGGTTCACTCCCGAGCCGTCCTTCGACCAGAGGCAACGGCAATCCCGGACGCGGAGGGGGCCGCGGAGGAGGCCGTGGCGGCAAGCGAGGCGGCGGTGGCGGCGGCGGTGATGCCTATCGTCCGCTTCCTAGCGCAGCCAAAAAGGCATGGGACAAGTACCGACTGTGATGAAATTGGTATGATGAATAATGATGAAGACAGGTCGTTGACTCTTCGGTTGGCGTTTCCTGTGTGTACAGCTATACCCCGGGGTTTGATTGATTGATAGATGTGTATATCAAAAGCTCGTCTGCACCTGCATCTGCGTCTGTAATCCAAGAGTCCGCCCGTATGTACAGCCCCGAACTATGTTCCATGTGTTCAATGTACAAGAGACTCTATATGTACTGTATCCCCTGATCCGTACCCGTGGGTACCTTTCCCCCACCACGATGTCCTACGAATCCGGAATCCAAAATGTCAATCAACTCGTCTAGTCTCTCGATGCACAGATCCGTATGGGCATGGTCTTTTAAATGCCCGTTATGGTCGTTCAGGAGCAGTACTGTCGCTGCGCCGGCGGTATGTCCGGCTGTCATGTCATCGAGACTATCGCCAACCTACATGCGCATTAGCCACCTACCTTCGAAGTCTAATGGACGAATATGGATCAACATACCATAATCAACCCGCCGGCCCCACCATCCAATCCCCACTCATTCGCAATGAACAAGATCCCCGCAGGATCGGGCTTGGGCATTAACCCTGGTGTTTCGCGGGTGATGATGGGGAGGAAGACGTGGGCGGGGAGATGGTTATTAAGGAGGTGGAGGACGGGGGCTCTACATAGTCCCAGTGTCAGTATGAGTAACAATATCGATGCCATACCAGATATCCTCGTATTCGTATAACTAACAAACACAGACAGGAGATTGAAAAAGACCTAAATTAACATTTACATTAGGGGGAAAGGTGGGAGGCACATACTCAAAATTCCTCGTACACAAAGCACGCTTCACCCCCCGCTCTTCAAGAAAATCCATTAACTCGACTAGCCCCGGCTGGGGTTCTTGGGTGGTCATGGCGGTGCGCTCGATGGCTTTGATTTTGTTGGCGGCTTCGAGACGAGCTTCTGGGGTGGGGAGACGGCTGATATGGTGGAGGATGTCGACTTTTTTGTCGATGTTGAGGGCTTCTCTGGTTGTTGTTAGATTTTTGTTGTAGATATATGGGTTGAGAGAGCATAGAGGAGCTGGGGGAGGGGGAGGGAACGGACGTACCGCATTTCAGTGAACATGTGGTTTTGGGGGAGACTGAGGTTTTGTCCTGTTAGCTTAGGAGTTGGAAATGGGATGGAATTGAGAAGAGCATGATGTGGTATGTAGTATGTACCATAAGGTGCCGTCTACGTCAAAGACGATGCCCTGAAGCGGGGGTGCGGAGGACTGCTTGTAGGGGTGGATGGGGGCGAACCGCCGTTGGCGGAGGGAGTAATCGCTGAGGGAAGCCATGAGACGACGAGGAAAACGCCGGATGGATTGAGCGGTGGACATGGAGAGTGGGAATGGGAAGAAGAGAAAGGATAGGATAGAGGATGGAGGAGTGGCGTTGATAAGATAGCCGGTGGAGCTGGTCTGGCGCGGTGCGGAGATGCTGGGCTCTCATTTGCCCGGGCGTAGTATAGCATCACCACGACTCTATACACCGTACCGTACGATACGTATGGCCGATTGACTTTGTCTACATCGCGAACCTGCTTGACGGAAGATGGATTGGTGGCTCCTTCCTGCAGCTGCAACAGCACTTCCTCCCCAACCAGGCAATCCACCTGACACCTCACAATGATCGTCTTCATCCATCTCCCTTCGCATCGTTCGTCCCGACAAATTTATACACCCTGACGATCACCATGCCGGCCAACGAGCTCCCAGCAGCGTCTCACGCCTCCGTTATCAACGCCATCAACCTCCGCAAGGTCCTCTCGCTACTCGGAGCCCTGCTCACCATCAAGCTCCTGAATGTGCTGGCATCTCTCACCGGGGTGAGCAGAAACTCTGCCCGATACCCCAATAGCTACGTCGGCCAGGCCATCAGCCGCAGGGAGCAACGCATCATCCACATCCTCCTGACAATCACGCCCGAGAACACCCAGCTCAACGAGAGTCTGCAATCCACCGCAGGCCTGTCCAGCGCGGACATGAGACCAACCACGGCCGATAGTGCTCCTTCTTCCGGCCTGGCCATCCCGCTGATGCCTGTGCCGTCGCGAGTGGTCCGCCTGTCAAACTGTGTGACTAGCCGCAGTATGGATCTCGCCATCGCTGGCAGAGGAAGAGAGCACGACGATCATACCAGTGCACAAGCGAGTGTGCACTTCCTAGGCCATCAGCCTCTTGCCAGTGACTCGGTCTACTCGTCCGTCGTCCGGAGAAGCTTGTCGTTGAGTGATCCACAATCGAATAGCTCGAGCCAGCGCCAGAGCATGCTCCCGGGAGTGCGGTTCTCTGGGTTCATGTCGGAGAGGTTGCGGTTCAGTATTATGAGTCGTCCGTGGTCAATGGACACCGTGCTGGCAGATGAGTCGCAGCCAGACCAGGTCGCGTTGGATATGGAGCAGCTGCAGCAAACGCGCTCGGCAGACAGCTATCCGGGACGGTTTCCCATCAGCGATGGATTGGAGCTGAGCTCTTTGGCAACGGCCCAGTGTACCAACAATGGCACTGTCGAGGCCGAGGAGGTGCGGACCTCGGTGAGGCCATTTACCGATGTGTGAGGGCAAAGTTGGGTCAAAATGTATATTATTCCTTGCAGTATCTGGTGGATGCAACAGCGCCAATAATGTTTATGCTGGGTGTAAATGCTTCAGGCATGCAGCTAGCCAAATGCAATGTGTTAAATCAGGGACATTCCTCCGCGTGAATTGCATGGTCTAGGTATCCCATCGCCTTGACGAAGATCTTTGCACTGTCCAGGAGTCGTTGCTTGCACTTCCCCGCGGTGTCCATGCCCATGAACGCCCCATAGGCCTGGTCGAACTCGGTATGCTTGAGAGCCTTCCAGATATTATGCACGTCATCTGGAGGAAGAGGAATCTGCATCATCAATTAGCCCACATCCTACCTCACCCCCACTTTACCCCCATCTTTGACAAAAAAGCACAAACCAAAGAAATGAAGAAAGACCAACCATATTCGGAAAACTCCACATAAACGTATACGTGATCCTCCCCATGCCCATCTCCGAGTCCACATCCCACCCCTTCCCCCCTCCCTCCCCATAATCGCCCATCCCACTCGGCACCGTCCCAATCGTATCCGCCAACAACAACGCCCCCTTCATCCCCTCTCCAGGCCACCACACCACCGAACTCCCCGGAAAATGTCCCCCGGTCTTAATCCCCCACACCCCCGACCCCTTAATCACCTCCATCTCCTTTCCCTCCCAGAAGACCTGTCTCGCCGACCCCTCCCCTTTATCATCAGTATCAACCCGCATAACCCACTCCCTATCCTCAACCGACAAATACACCGGACACTGAAACGCCTCCGCCCAGACCAAATGGGTAGTATAGTAATGCGGATGGGAGATGATGATGGCGGAGATCCCGCCGAGGGAATGGATGTGCGCGATGGTCCGGTCGTCCAGGTAGGTGAGACAGTCCCAGAGGATGTTGCCGTGGGGGGTGCACAGGAGGAAGGCCCGTTGGCCGATGGCGAGTTTGGGGGTTGTGTGGATGGTCAGGATTTCGGGGGCGTGCGGGAGGGGGGTCAGGATGTTGGTGTATTTGGGTTTGGGGGGTGTGCTGCTGCTGGTGGTGGTGCTGTTGTTGTTGGGGGTGTTGGGAGTGGGGGTTGAGGTTTGGAGCGTGCGGAGGGTGGTCCAGGTTTGGCTGTGAGGATGTGTTGTTAGCTTTTTGAGGAAGATGGGGAGGGGGGAAGGGAATACCCGGTGGGAGGGACGTATTGGCGGGGGTCGTCGCAGATGGTGCAGGTCGGAGGAGGTGTCAGGGTCGAGTATTGCGTGCCGCAGGTGGCGCAGATGACCAGGTCGAGAGGGTCCGTCATGATGAGAAGTGAAGAAATTTAAAATTGGTATGGTAGGGTAGGGACGAGAAGGGAAATGGAGAGCAGAGATGGTAGTCCTCTTATACTCTCGATATACTTCTTCTACTATCTGAGACACCGCCTGATAAGCTTCGTCTCCGCATCAACCCCGCATTGTAGCCACGGTCCGCCCGTGGCTGATAACCCCATCGGGCCATGATGTCAAGACTTCAGGTCGAACACGCGATAACTTTTTATTCCATCGCATGCACACATGCATCCGCCATTATGCACTCTCAACTGTCCCACCGGACTCAACTATGCAGCAAGAAGGGAATCATATAAAACAGATGAGTACATGGTATTGAAACATCACCGCAAGTTTACACCTCCTCCAATGCCTTTCGGCAACATCATCCATCATATGCAACTGGTCGTAACCGTTAAAGCAAGAATCATCGCAAGCGCGGGTCATAAATCGTGAACATGGCAAAATCGTATAACTCTTGAGAACAAAAACGTGGGTATCAAACTTCAAAATGCGTCGCGTCAATAGTCAATGTCGTCCACTTGCTCCGGACTCGCGCGATATTGGCTTCTCTTCCGCCGCGCAGGGCTGTACTGGCTGCCCGACGTCAGAGGACGCGGCCCCGTGGGCTTCCGGGGTGGGGGCGTGCTACGCGGAGAGCGCATGATAGAACTCTACAGAGATATGGTCAGCATCATGCGACTAAAGCGTCCCTTCCAAATATGAACACGCACCCGCGAAGCAACTCGTTCCACGTACGACCGCTCGTCATCTTCCTTGACTTTAGGCGGCCTCTCGGGGATCAGTGGTCCCTCATCTTTGATCTTCGGCGGCCTCGGCGGCCCCGTGTGCCGCGAGCTCGCTTCCGAATAGCCTGCATCTGAGATAGGCGACAGACGACTGACACCGCTGTGGCGCGGGTTGGCGTTGACTCCGGACAAGCTAGGGTTGGATCCCCACTGCTCCGAAGGTGCACCCGAGGGTACTCTGTAGACCTGAGCTTGCGTTTCTAGCTGCGACTGGTATCGTCCAGACGGTCCCTGGCGAGGCTGGGGATGGTGGAGATCGAGACTGCCCCGGTGTGCCCGGTACTTCGGGGCTTCTGACGCTTGAGACGGAACCAAGGGAGACGGAGGTCGGTTCTCCTGCTGCGGGTCATCCAGTGTATACGTGGAGCGCAATCGATCTTCACCCTGGGGGTCATAATAATCGGTCTTGTATGGTCCCTGTGCGAGCTCGGATCCAGAACGCGACGTATCAAAAGACGCCCGCTCCTTGCGGCCGGGTTGAATGCTATTGCGAATGTTGTCCCCCATAGAAGATGCCGTGGTCTTGGACCAGCGGGAGATCTTGGGGAAGAACGAAGAGCTGCTCGATTTGTGCTTCTTGGCCTTCTCGGTCGTCTTCGGAGTAGCCTCGCTGCTGAGGGCGCCCGAAGCCATGGGCTCGCGAGGAGGCGTTGACACAGGAGCAGAGCCAGCCCGGTCCAGACGGTTGTTCGCAGGCTCCTGAGAGGGCATAGGAGGGCTGGAGAACTCCCCCTGCTCGTTGAGTTCCATGTCTTCATCGAGCTCCGGGACCGTGCTCACACGGTTTTCAAGGCCCCGCCGTAGTGAATTGCCAACAAGTGGTTCCATAGCGGGCTGTGAGGATGTCGAGAGGTACTCCGATTGGTTTCCCGGGGATGAAGTCCCGGCGTGACCCTCAGGCTCATAGCCCTCAGGGTCTACACTGGCGGGCCGATTGCCTCCACGCATGAACCTGTCGTCCTGACCGGTACGTAGAGCCTCGACCTCATCCAGTAGCTGCTCCAACATGTCCTCAATCCTGGTCAGGTCATTCGAGTTCTTGAGACTCAATCCCTTGAGTGCACGCTTAAATATGTTCTTCCGCTTCGAGCGCATGTCATCCCCATCGTCCACAGGCACCTGACGAGCGCTGCGCATACTGACCGGTTGGGGACGTGGCCCGCCAAGAGCCCTATGTGTCCGCTCATGCTGCCGATCATTGGCGTCCATGAGCATTCCATCCTGCTGGGCAATGAATTTCTTCATTTCTTCGAAGGAATTGCGCATTTCGGCGGCGCTTCGCACAAGAGTCACGAGGATCTCTGTATCCCTGGCATTCCGCTGGGCATCGCGCACGGTGAGCTGTTCCGAAGTTAGCAGTGATACATGCAACCACGAAAGTGAATACTCACATGATCCATGAGGGCAACGATATCCTTCGACTGAATCCGGTCAATCCCTTTACCAGTGGCACTATCGTATAGGGGTGAGCCAACCCCCTGGGAGTAGCCACTCAATTGTCGCTGGTGAGAGGGCATGAACTCATCTCCTCCCAATGGGCTGTCAAAGAGACCCATCCCGTTGGTATCAATCCCGGCAATGCCTTTACTAAGAGGCTCTGGGGTGTCAACACTCGGAGAGCGGGGGTTTGCGGCCGAGACATAGCCTTCGTCTTTGGCTCCGAGTGGCGTGCCAAACATTTGGCCTCTGTTGTACTGCTGATCATAATAGTTGTTCGCAGTATATTCGTCCTCGGGGTAGTAGTCTTGCTCATAGTGTGGTTGGTCAACCGATCCCAGGCCCAAACCTGCCCCAGCAGCGGCACCGGATTTGTCAAAGAGGGGCGATGGAGCGTCTTTGGAGGGCGTCCGGTTGAAGGACCAACTGTTCTCATGGGCCGCTGGACCTTGGATGATGGAAGGATTTGTATTGATTTCCGATTCAGAATCTGGGCTTCGATCATCTTCATGCGGCATTGGGCTCTCATCAAGGTCATCAAGGCCACCTGCGAACAAGGGAGCGGGCTCAGCCAGGTCGTCCAGCGACTGAGTGACGCTCTGAGGCGGCGACGTAGCACCCATCCGTCTAGGGAATGAGGTCGCGTCGGGACTGGGAGCATCCTCGCGATGCTCAAGAGGGCTTCCTTGGCGAGATTCATGGGTTGTCTGGTCCGGCAGCTCCGTAGGTTCAGGTTCGTGGCTCTCCTCTTGTTCCGGGATGCCTGCCATGGACCGATTCGCTCCAGACTGACTGGACTTGGTGTCCAGGATTGTAGGGTCTAGCAGGGAGGCGACCGCCGATTCAACTGCCACTGGATGCATGAATTGAGGGTTGGTGCCACGGCTTTCAGCAACAGGTCGGCCTTGATCTACCTTGTCGTGGTGGTAGTCGATCTCGCTGTCGGTGTACCCGGTTATCCGTTTACCCACGGTGCTCTGAGTCTCTGTCTCTGCCAGTGAATGCTGGTCGTCATCCTCGTCATCTTCGGATTCTGTCTCCCAGTGTCTTCCATCTCGTGGGGATGGCCGGGGGGTCTCCTCGTAGCCGAGCTCGGGACCGTGCTCCTGCTGGCGGCGGAGGGACTCCGTCTGGCTCGTGATACTAAGGCCTTCAGGGCGCGTTGATCTTGCCAAATTCGTGCTGGGCGCAGACGAAAGAGAGTCAATCGAGAGGCGCGGCTCCAATTCTCGTTCATCTTCGGAGTAATCGTACCTATCAAAATGGGTCAAGTCCTGCTTGACCGGAGACTGGCTCTGATTGCTGGCCACACTCTGTATTGGACTGAGAGTGCGCCGACGACTTGTCAAATCACTGAAATCGAGATCATGATTTTCGGAGTGGTCGAGCAGATTGGCTGCGGCAGCAGCTGCGATAGCCCCTGCGGCGGCGTCCCCAACAGGCGAGCGACTCGGGGGGCTGTGGATCGACAAGTCGTGGCTAGACAGGTTGCTGTGCTTGAGCTTCAGCTCGTATCGCGTGTCCAGTGGTGTGCGATTCGGAGTGCGAGTTCCGGGAGACAGCGGCTGGATAGGGGAACCGCGGGATACTTCTTGAAACCTGGTGTCGCCGTATGGGGCCCCGTACGGGGCTGCCGGTTCTGCGGTTTGCTCGGAGAGAAGGGAGGCTCTTGTCAGGTCTGATTCAATCGCACTGCGTAGCGGCATAGGGGCAACATTGTGCTTCTGGAAGACTAGTTCGGTTTCGTTAATACTTCCAGGGTTTCGGGGCCCACTACTTCTCCTTCTCCCCTCGTTCTTGTCGAGGCTCGAACGCGAATCGTGGTGCTGGAGGGCCGCGGCCGTCAAGGCCGTCCCAACGAGCGCAGCCTTTTCCGCTGATCGCAGTCCTTTGCTCCTTTGTCGTCGCAACTTTTCTTGCTCCGTCAACTCGGGCCGATTGGCCCATTTGATGTACCCGATATCCTGGCTTCTCTCGTAGCTTCTCTCGCTATCCTTACTGGATCTGCGTTCTTTGTGGGAGGGCACTGAGTCGCCAGAAAGAATGATACCTTCATCGCGACTATCTTTATTGAGGACGACCTTGGGCTTCCGGACGTCGGGGGCACTAGCATGCTTGGAGAGTCGCCTTCCTAGCTCATCCCGAGACGGCGTGCTGGCTGAGGAGTACGAGGCGTTCATGTCGCGGTCAAACTTGGATGTGTTTGAGATGACCTTCTGATCCTTCTTGAGTTCCTTCAGCTCCGGCAGGATCAGCCGTCGGATCGCGTCTTCAACGGTTTCAAGAAGCTTCGGGTTGTTTATCGAAGACTTCGACGTGCCGGATTTGAACGAGTACTGGTCCCCGGAACGTCGATGAGAGGACACAGCTGAGGCACTGAGAAGGCTGGACTCGGGGCTCATCATGTCGTCAGGTATTCGACGTCGAGAGGACTTCGGATCCATGTCTTGGTTGTCGCTGTCTTCAAATCTGCTTCTCTCGGCGCGTCGGCGTTGCCTGGAGACGTCACGAGGATCGTTGCTGAGCTTCTCTGCGACTCGATGAGCAATTCGTTCGGTGCTCAGACTGCGACTGCGTTGTCGCCGGGGGGTTTTGAGGTATTCCTTGGACTCTCTTGAAAGACTCTGGCTGCGTTTGCGACGGGGACCGGACGAAGGGGCGTCTAGCATGCTATCCGCGGGCATCGAAGAGATGTCCGAGGTTGGGTGGAAGTACCTCGTGTCGCGAGACAGGGCAGAGAGCTCACTGCCTTGGTCACGATTCATTAGTTCGATTTCTACAGGCGAATGGCCAGGAGGCTGGTTCTCGTCGGTGGCGGAGTTGGAAGAACTGATGCTGTGATCATCGGCACCCGACTCACCCAGCGCCTTGTGCTTGTGGGGCGAACTGAGAGAGATGCGGCGGGAATAGACCGGTTTCCGGTTCCCGCTCGACTCGGTAATCTGGATGTGATCCTTGTCCTTGAGCTTCCGAGCGGAGGAAGGGGTAACTCGGACGCGGACGCTGGGCCGGGAAGTTAGGGATCCAGAACCCTTCCCGCCCTCGAAATACTCGATGAGCAGGGAGGTCTGGGAGTGCTGCGATGAGCGGGACAGTTTGGAGTCGTCCCCGCGGGATCGGTGTTTCCGGCGAGTGGGGATGGTGACGGGGCTCCCGTCGTCAGGAATGGAGTATGAGGTCCTGTCTGTGCGGCGAGATATGTCAGTTGCCAGATCAGTGCCTGTGATGCTGCCGTTGGTATCGACAATGGATTCAGTGGGGGCAGGCAAGATCGGTCTGCGGGTGTCGACGCCCATGATGGAGGAAAAGAGCGGAGGATCTTTTCTTTTCAGCCAGACAAGACCATACTCTGCTTTGGGGGGAATTTCTTTTCTTTTTTTTTTCTTCTTGATTTTCTTTTTTCCTTTTTTAGGGACTTGCAAGATTTCAGGGGCAGGAGGCGTGCAGGGGGGGATCAAGGTAAGTGGTGGGAAGATTAAGGCTGGTACTGGGTCCGACTGCTAACAGATTGGAGTGTCACTACAGATCGGACCGATCGATATGCAGCTCGGGGGGTAGAAGGAATTAGAGGGGTGGACGGATGGGCAGGAGATGATGGGAATGGGGAGATGAATGGCGATCAGAGCAGGTGGGGACGCAGAGGGCAGCTGTGAGGGAGGCTGCGATATCACAAAAAGCAAAGAGAGGAAGCGTACCAGCGCTGGGGGTTGGGAGGAATATGCAACAACAGCAGGATTAACAGTGGAGGAGGAGAGGAACACAAAAGGCAAGAGTCGAAGGTGGTTAGGATGAAAGAGGGAGAGAGACGATGAGGTGCGTAAGTGAATTGAGGAAGCTCCCTCACTTGCGATAAGCCAACAATCGGTGTGGTTAATCAATCAGTCGGTGGTGGCCATGTGCATTCACCGCAAGAGTCGCCCGTGCATTGGGTGGAGGAAATTCGGGCTGGGCTGGGGAACTGAGTCGGCTGCAGGGCACACCCAACCCAGATGAAAATTCAAACCAAAGGCGCGAGACAGGGACGGAAGGAAAAAAGAATGAGGGGAAGGCAATGGACGGATGGAAACGGCGAGAGGGAAAATGAGAAGGCTGGCAGAGTATAATAATAATGCTATGGATGATGGAGGTGGTTAGTGGCCGGCTAAACACGAAAAAGTCGCTGGACCTTAAGTAAGGTACGGCCTGGATGAGCTGGCAACCCAACTGAACGACAGAAAGATGCGGTTGAGCTTCTGCCCTCCAGCCTCGCGATTATCCCGCTTCCTGGGCTCTTATAGTCGCCTCGCCGTCTGAAGAGGTATTTCCACTTCACTTTGGGTTCCATTGCTATCCCCCACGTTGGTTGGGTTCAATAGAAGTGGACTGCTTCCTACGTGTGTATCCTTCGGGGTCCATCCATCCTCATCCACCAGGTGAGATCCACGCATGGTGACCGAGCAACTGCACTCACAGCCCTCTCTCCCTGCTAAGAGGATATAAATACTGGCGAGCAGTCGACCTTGCCTCATCCGCGATCGCCTTCTTCTCGATTATGCTTCTTCAAGTCTAAACCTTCATCCACTCCCGTTTCCTCCCAGACCACCATAATGTAAGGAGCCCTCGGGAAGAGAATTAATTTCTGTTCCATACATCCATCCACTTCCACTGGACGGGCGGGTTATTGCCTTCGTAGTGCGACCCGAGATGTGATCTGTATCCTGTCTGTCTGCCAGTCCCAGGCATGGGTGGTCCTATTACCGTTGTACAGGTGTGTGAGAGCGTTTTTGCCTCCCGAGACTCACGGTGATGAAACCTGACGGTGGGAAAAACCTGGATCGTGATGCTCCGGAACTGGCTGCCATTTGGCATTTATACAGCATGAAACACGAGCCCTGCCAGCAGTACGGAGTAAGTGACTCGTCATATAGCGCCACGATCTTCTGCGGTACCTGGAACCGGACAATCCGAAAACCACTGCGAGGTGCTCACGGCCAGCATCAGCATCCGAACAACATGACTAGTGTAGGTACGGTAGGAAAGTCCGACAAAAGTCATCGCAGAGGTGGAGCCTTTTCCCCTCCCTCCCTCCCTCCGACCCGCCTCATGGCAGAGGAAGCAGACCTCGAAATCCGGGCGGTCTCCCAGACGACCGACTTTCCGTCAATCATTGGCGGTTAAGGCTGCCAGCTCATCACATCCATCGGCCCTGTCTTTACCCCGCTGATTGGTGGCCTTTACGCCCATTGCAACGATCATCACATTGTAGGACAGGTGACTGTCAGGATCAGTGTTGCTTACTGCCACTTGCAACGTTGGATTGCGCGCTTTCCGTTGGACGCAGCAGGGTTCCGTACTTTTGCCGGGATGGTGGAGGATGGAACGAGGATATCCCGTCCGAGGAAAAAGTTCGACGGCGGATCCCGTTCCGTCCCTTCTTCCCATGGATGAGTTTCCCAGCCACCACTCATCCCCAGCCACCCTCCCTGTTAGATGGCCTGGATTCGCATCAGTCCAAGGATATTCCATGCTTGCCGGTCATCTTGATGCTAGCTTCCAAGAGAGTCCGTTGCCGTCCGTCAGCAAACTCAATTTTGAGCAATGGGATTTGTTAGAACAGAGCCAGTAGCATGCTGAGTGGCGAGCTGGGAGGAATCTATCGATCGATCAATAGATGCCGCCCGTCCATCACAGGCAGCCACCATCCCGATCTACCACCTCAGGAATCCAAATTCAACATCCCATTAAACTTTTCGATCATCCCGGACAGCATTCCTCAATTAGTCTCCGGTCATTCTTCGCAAACCTTCTTTTCTTTATTTTCCGAATCTCGATGGACGGACCTACCTACTTAACTACTCCGTACTCCGTGCTACTATGTATGTACATATAGATTCCACCCTATACATAGTACACACTATATATCAAAGACCCTCTATAGATAAGATCACCTATCACAACCCCCAATCCAGACCAGATCTATTCATAGATCATTCAGCCTAACAACTAGCCCAATCCATGCTGTAGCGGCCACCGCACAGAAATGACATGCATTGCAGCTATCGAGGGCTGTGAGACCTTTGGGCCCGATGCCAAGTACATCGCTAATCCAACCAAGGAGCTAGCTAGTGTCAGGACGCAAGAGGAGCTAATGGGGGTGGGTTAGTGTGAATAGGTGTTGATGGTTATGGTATTTTGGTCGATTGGATCCGAATAGCTGTAAGCTATACTGCATAGGTATGAAGTAGTGATATGTCTCCAGCATTGTGAAAGATTAACTAGGTATGGTCAAGGAAGGGTCGAATAGGCCTGTTCGTAACCCACTAAGGTGCTGACCGGTGAGTATGACTACAGGCCAGTCTTTGTGTATCCTCCCCTGCTGAAGTGGCCTTTATTTCGGTATCATGGTGGGAAACAGCGTCTGTCACTGGTATCTGTTGGCTCTCGGAGAGAACTGGCAGGACTACGACAGGTACAATGCAGATATGACGCTCAAAGAATGCTTTTAAAGATATCTACCAAAACAATTGAAATAACTATATGTAGACAAGTCCAGATATCCACAGGGTAAACTCCGAAACTAAATGCCAAGTCTCAACAAATCACGACACACCTGCTTTTAGCTAATTCAGTCATCATCATGCTTGCGCTTGTACTTCAGTCCCTTAGGCTGGCTGCCGTAGGTCCGTCGCCCTTGCTGCTGCTGCTTCTTGTCCCGGCTCATGCTGGCACCCAGCTGGATATCAATGCGCGGCGGCGTCGAGAACCCGAATCCCTTGGCAATCTTAACCAGGTCAAGCTTGTGCACATCGAACACGGACCGGAGGGAGTGGGAGGCATAGGCCTGGAGGTAGGCGCGGTAACCTTCCTTGGCGGACTAGACATGTTGGGTCAGTACGGAAACACGATTACACAGTATAGTATAAGGTAGCTTGAAACTCACCTTGTTCAGGTAGTAGTTCTGACCAATCAACTTCTCAAGCTGAGACTGAACGTTGACGATCTTGTTGGCCGGGAAATCGAACTCCACGACTGGAACACGAGCCTCCTTCAGATGCTTCAAGAAGCCAACCTCGGACGGCTGCAAGAACATCAAACTGCGTCCCTTTCCGTTGACACCACGGGCCGTACGACCGACACGGTGAACGTAATCTCTGGTGTCATCCGGAGGATCGAACTGGATAATCCAGTCCACAGCCGGAATCTGGTTACTGTTAGATAATACTCCGACAAGATGTTAGGCCGGTAGATGACTTACATCCAAACCTCTGGCAGCAACATCAGTGCAGATCAAAGTTCCTTGCTTGGCGTTGCAGAACTCGAAGAATGTGTTGGTCCGCTTCTGCTGCTTCTGCTTTCCGTGGAGCTCGAGCACCGGTAGGTCAATATAGTTGAGCAACTCCGCATGGTACTTCACGCAGTTACAGCTGGAGAAGAAAACAATAATCTTCTTCTTGAGGTTGCGCTTAAGGAAGGAGAAGAGGAGCAGGAAACGCTTGTCAGCCTCACAGATGACATAGCCCTGTTCCAGACCCTCGACTGTGCTGTGCTCCTTCCGGTGGTCGACGTTGATGTACAGAGGGCCGGGGCGCAGGGATATCCGTGCCAAATCTTCGACTTTCGTGGTCTGGGTGGCAGAGAACAGCATGGTCTGTCTCTCCTCGGAAGGCAAAATCTTGACAATCTGACGCATTTCGTCCTCGAAACCGACTTCCAGAATACGATCCGCCTCATCTACACTAGCGTTAGAAAACTGTCCTGTTGTGCGCATAAACACATCGTACTTACCAATGACGAGTGTCTTCAGGTTCTTGAACACAAAGCCAGGGGTGTTCTGCAGGTGATCGAGCAACCGTCCGGGGGTGGCAATGAGCAGGTTGACACCCTTGGTGAGCTTCTCTGCCTCCGCACGGCGGTTCGCACCTCCAATAACAATACCATATGTTTGCGAGTGGTGTGCCATCAACTCTCTAGCCACACCAAAGATCTGCAACGCCAACTCTCTAGTAGGAGAAACCACAAGAACACCAGTACCTGAATAGAAAAGTTAGCCCATCAACGATCGAACAAGCGCCCAGTAAATGGATTGTGACCCACCATTGCGAGGCTTGAAGCGCAATGCGCTCAACATCTCCACGGCAGGGATCAAGAACGACAGGGTCTTTCCGGAACCTGTCTTTGCGGCACCCAGAACATCACGGCCAGCAAGCAGCGGAGGAATGGTACGTTGCTGAATCTCAGTCATAGTTTCGAAGCCCATATCTTGAATACCCTTCATCGTCTTCTCCGAGAGGTTCAATTCGGTGAACTTCTTCGGCTCGCCATCCGTCTGAGGCAGACGGACAGCATCCAGCGAAGGAAGGTCCGCACCGTTTCCAGTTTCCTCACCCTCTCCTTCCTCATCATCTGGTTCAGCCTGGCGGACTTCCTCCTCGCTGTCGTTCTCATCCTCCTCGCCAGAGTCGTCAACCTTCCGCTTCTTGGGCTTCTCTTCCTTCTCAGCCTCCTTGACAGACTCGACGTTCTTCGTCTTCTTCTTCTTTTCCGTGGAGGGCTCGGTCACTTCGGTCGCGGCATTCTCGACTGCGGGCTTCGGAGAAGCATCTTCGGTCTCGGTCGCAGCGCGCGCACCGTGCTTTCTCTTGCGCTTCTTGTTGATAGATTTCGCGGAATCCACGGGGATCGGCATCTTGACTGAGCACCTTCCGGAGACGGTTCCCTTTGCGAAAAAATTCGAGGTGGGGGGAAAGTCTGGAACGTGAAGCAGGTAGGCCCTTTTTTTTCTTTTCTCTTTTTTTTGGTCCGGTTCTGCCAAACTCCGCGTCACGTGTTGATAAGGGGCGATAATTGGTCCTCGCCAAGTCCGTGCGCTTACTGCCTGAGGCATAACTGTTGCCTCTTTCCACAGCCATACCTTCCACCTGCTGCTTCTCCCTTGACATCTAGAATATACCGTTGCTTTACAGTTTCATACCGAACATGATAGTTTCTCATGAGCTACCTCAGTGCCAGGATATATGGGCCTGCCAAGCCATGCTTTTTTCTACGCTTTGACAGTATATAGCTCGAAGCAACAACGACATATCCCCCGAATTCATCTTCAAATATATCTTTCTATACATCTTGCCAATGCCTGGCATAATCGTGACAATAGTATACACTCCAATTTCGGCTCGTCTAGTATCCGACATGCTCGGTATCTCCCATCAAGTTCCGGAAACCGAGGGAAGAGCTAACGCTAGTCGCCTAGAAATACTTTCATCGCAACAACCCATCTTCGAGTCGCATCGCATCTCCAAAATGCCTTCATCGGGCAGAATCATCTGAAATGTGGAACTCTCTGGTACAAGGAAGCTGCATCTCTGACAGTCAGATCTACGTTATCGCGCCCGTCAACCTGATGACGACTCAGGCCGTCTGGAGGTCTTAGTAGTACTACTTGGTACCCCTGGACAAGATCTTACTCTCCATACCGATATCTAGTGGATACCATCGCTTTTGATCACATAGGCATCTTATTCCGAGTTCCGAATTCCGAGCCCGGATACTCGGGTTTTCTGCCATCGCTAAGTCGGGGCTTTCTAGTGATCCTCAAGGGTAATCGGGATACCTCTGGCTATACAGACTCGGAATGCCTATCGTGACCTGGAAGTCCCTAAGAGGGAAATAATCGACGAAATGCCACAAACTGTAGGTACCATGCACACATGGTATTTGGCACTGAACGTTCCACATCATGCTCCGGCGCTTGCATTTATCATAGAACGAGTCCAGTCCGCTTCGTCAAAGACGCGGACTGCGTAATTCCTATTCATTCGAGACTCCCAAGACCTCTGTGGGCGCCAATTGTGGCTGTGAGGGAACTCGCCCCTTTTCACTATCATATCTTGATTAGGCACACTCCATATGCTCTTGGCCCAGCTACCATCCAAATGTCCAGCCTGCCCCTGACGGCGGCTTGGCTCTCAATCTCCGAAGTAAGCAAGTTCAACATGCTGACATAGAATTGAAGGTGACTTGTCAAATGTTTCAGATTGGCCTATACTTAGTATTCCTGTCCACTGACAGCTCGGTAGCCCCGATGTCAGTCGCCCATATTGGTTATCGGAAGCGCAAGGCTGACCTATGAGTACGCCTTGTTCCCTCTCTGCCGCTTCAAACATACCCATTCGTCACCGGGTACCTTGCGAAAGTCCGCTTAAGTATCTGCCGTTTCTCATACAACGAACATTAGTCCTAGTTGTACGCAACTCGAACACCATAATGGCGGCACGGACTACATTCAAGACTTTTGTGCGGGGCCAATACGTAAAGCATCCAGAGACACGTCAGCAAATGTTGTGACCGCAAAACTTGAAGAATTTGATAACATCTCGTACAAGTAGTAGTAACCCATTGCTATATTGATTTACCAGAGAATACTAAAACAGTGTTTAAACATGAAAGAATCATATCCGTGATTCGAACCCTGTATGTGCCGGTATTTAGGCATCAAGATAACTATACGGAGTACTCCATAATGCTATTGCAAACAGGGTCTAGCGATACCAGGACGGGAAAGTGCACAGGGCATAGATAGGTAGAAAGGGTCGAGAATAAGATTGGACTAGATTTAGTTCGAGGGTTCTTTCAATGGTTGGCTGCCAGTGTGCGAGTAGCTGAAAATTTCTGGTTTCTTTTGCTGGTCATAGGTAGTATAAGGGTTTGGATGGAGTACAGAGATTAGAAAACGTGTGTTTTACTTTATATCCTTCATATAGTTGTCTCAAGAGTCCAAGTTATACTAGAACTGTGTTATCCAGATTAATCCGGTCTTTTATTGCTGTTATGGAGCCTAGTAATTGGTGCGCAGTCTTCCCTAGTAGTTCAAAAATATATATAAATCCTGCGTTGGAACCCCGCTATAACATTAACGATGTAATAAGAGTCTCTGATAAAAGTAGTTATGCTTGTCATATTATCTAATTATGAATTGTTAATTGTACGCGGAGTTCTCTAGCCGACTCATATTTAAGGTTGAGACCTATCATGAAACACAATCACCAAGTCGTAAGAAATGGACCAGGCGAGATCTCGAAGAGTGGCGTAGTCGAGAGCCACGCAATCCTTGGTTCTGCAGTCGTAGGCCAGGAGCCAAAAATAGGACGAGCCATCCGTCGTCCAAGGTTGAGGCGTCAGCGGTTCGGGACCCTGATGGTGAATCCGCTAAGATGGGCTTCCTTTTCGTCCCAACATATTCGGTCAGGTGTAAAAGAAGAAATGGGAATGGTGGAATACTATGGTAAGAGAGCTGCTTCGTGGTAAATTCACACGGGAGAAAAAGTACGGGGTTGGGAGATGATCAATGGGGGGAAAAGGACGTCATGATGCGCAGTCACGGACGGGCAGGCCTGGTGATCTGCCTTTTCGCTCGGCGTTGATCAGGGATGCGGGAAGCGATGCCATCTCAATTCCATGTCCGTGTGTCGGAAAGGTGCTCGGAGACAAGGGAATGTTGATATAACCATCTGAAAGTTCATGGTGAGAGCAGTCGACCTGATATTGTGCCATGTTGCTCGTTTGCAGTTGATTAAATCGGCAATAGGTGGATCGCTCAATAGATAGTTTGGTTTCTGGAAGATTGGGCAAGGAGGAGGCTGTGCAGCGCAGTTCCCTCGCGCAACAAATAGTCGCCAGAACCCTCCCTCATAGTGTCTCCGAGAACGCCTCTGGGGCGCCCTACCCATATGTCAATCCCAAGATACGAGTACGATCTCTCTTACCATTCTTGTGATCTTCCAGATCAACAGTAATTAACACGGGCCCATGTCAACGCCCAAGAACAAGTGGCCCGTCTCTGCCGTTTCTCTATCCTTTTGAGGCAGGTTATCGACGTCTGACATGAGACAGGATTCCCACGGCCTTACAAGGTAATTACTCAGCAGCAGCTCATGGTCGCTTTGTTACACCGTCACGGCGTTACCTTACACGGCCCCAGGCACCCAGGCACCGGCACCGGCACAGGCACAGGGTCCAGGTCCACGGTTGAAACAAAGGTAGATCGGCCGGAATATAACCTCTGCTGGAGATTTATCATTTGACAGTTCAAGGTGATCGATAAAGGACCTGACGTCTCATATGTATGGGGTACTGAGACCTCAGTCCTTAATGCTGTCTTGCTAGTGGCCGCAATCCAGATAGGAGTTTGCTAGGTTGCATCGCCTTTGCTCCTTGCGCTGGATCGGTACGCACCACAATGGTTTCAGTCGCAGCAGTGCGTCTCATTGGCTCGTTGCAGAAACTCGTGGAAATGCAAGGTTATTAATAGCAGCATGCGATCTGATGTAGGCGGTGAGAAAGGGCGAAAGAGAAGGTGGAGGGGCAGAAGAAAGCAGGTGAACAAGGTCGGTGTGAACAAGGGCATGGAGTGTCCTACGTAGACGGCCAACAAGCACTGTGTAGTGGTGGGCGGACAGTGGACATTGCAGTGAGACCGGACGCGATTGTGGTGTAGATCTTTTGGGGCATACAACAAGCGCCGTGGGATGGATGGTGTCCACCTGCACCAAGGTATTGCGACCCAGGACGACTGAAGTGTGAACAGCGGCAGAACAGATCCACTGGCATCGGATCTTAACCTCTGCGAGTCTGTAAGTCTGCAGTTGCACCCCACAAGCATGGAGGGCGGTAATTTCGTAATGCAGTGGGAGGATGGAACCATCCATGATTGCCAGCCGTTTGGCTCCCCCGGCGCCATAAAAATCCTCTAGCTTGCCGGTGCTAGACAAATCAGAGCGCGGCCCGGCGGGTAATGAAAAGCATAAGTAGGCATCCGCATTTGGGCCAGACCCAACCCCCTGAGGGACGCGCGTGCACACCAGCTGGAGTCGGGCAGACTTGGGACTTGGGACTTGGGGCAGGAAAATCGAGTCGATGACTTCAGTTTGGGACAGGCGACGGAAGAGCAGGAGGCATGATGACTCTAATGATCTGATCATTCCCGGCCTGGCAGCTGCCACTCGCCCCGACCCAGGTATTATTAGTATGTAGACCAGCAGCTGAGCAGCATAGTCCTTTCTACCTTTCTGCTTGCTATATGCTTCTGACCTTGACCTGGACCTTGTGATCGTTCCGGACCTTGTTCCCGGAGTGAGGGATCGTGGATATCACCCCTGCGTATTAGTTGATTGGTCTTCTACGAGCCCAGTTTACCGCCCATACTTCCTGAGCCGCTCACCCAGGACGGTCTTTGTTGGAATTGGAAGCGCTTCCCTTGTTATTGTTCCTCGTCCTTGGTAGACCAACATTGAACATACACGCTAGATACCAGGTACGTACCAACTTACCTCAGGCATACGGTACCGTACAGCACTCCGCCCGGCGGTGGTTCTCTCCACTTTCCCGTGACACGCCCAAACGCGGTGCTGATTGGCTGCCCAAGTGCCGCCCCCGTGCTGAGTCAGCGCCTCGAGGTCTCCGGTGGTTTCACAACCAGCATTCCGGCCGTCTCTCCTGCGACCAGAACGCTCGCTCCCCTGAAGAAAATACACACGTCCGGCGCTGTGACTGTGTCTCCAGAGGGCGACGGTTTCTCTTCTTTTTTTTTCTTTCCCCTCGGTCTTCTCTTCTCTCGTTGCATCCCTCTTTCGCCAATTCGATCCCCCGAGGGTGCGAAACACCTCTCTCCTTCCACCCCCCCTCCGTCCCTCCCTCCGTCCCCTTCCCGCTTTTAGGGAGACTCAGGCAACCATCTATCCTCGTTCCACCACCACCCCCCCGGCCATACTGTGTGTCGCCGACCACGCTCGCTTTGTTGTTTCAGTCCCAACCTCGACGCTCTCTCGACTCTTTATACTACCAACCCACGCTCATTTTATATATCGACTCCTTTTACAATCGCTCTTTCACCCCGATATACCCCGTTTCATCCGATCTTTTGTTCTGCTGCACGGAAAGAAGCGCCCTGGGCTACCAATGACGTGGTGAACCGTAATCGCAACAGGATTCCACCCCCGTCTAGCGATCAACCTTACATAGTGCCGTATCCGACGCTTCCTAGGACCGATCCCACCCTCCGCAGCTTCGACAGCGGAGACTCCAAGGCACGAGAGGACGCCATCCGCCGACTTCCTGCACTTCCGCATCCGGCCGCGCCAAGCTGGTGCTCTGGAGTACCACCTTCTGCTGAACCGCCTCTGATTCTTACATTCCTACTTACTTAACCCCCCACTTATCGACGACGGATACTCTCGCTCTCCTTTGAACCGGCAGTTCCCGGCCATATCCCCGCCAATATGCGATTAATATCCCTCTTCATCGGTTTCTTGGTCGTCCTGCTCAACTCCCCGCAGGCGGCCGCCGTCAAGCTCATCGAATCCAATGCTCTTAGTATCTGTCAAGACAGCTCGAACTTCACAGCCACCTACTTCAGTGTTACTTTCACACCGGGCAACCGCTCGCTCTCCTTCAGCTTCGATGGAGTGTCGGCAATTTCGGGAAAGGTGACGGCGGAGCTCGTTCTCGAGGCCTATGGTATCCAGGTCCTGACCAAGACTCTGGACCCTTGTGAAATGGACCTTTCAGGACTGTGCCCTATGAACGCAGGTGCTATCGATGTTCCTAAAGCTGTCATCACGGTGCCTGAGTCCGTGGTCAAGTCCATTCCAAGTGAGTGCTCTCTGCGCTCGGCGTATCCTCTAAATGTGCCCTAGTCCACTGATCACCTCTTCTAGACATTGCGTACACCGTTCCGGATCTCGATGCCAACGTGCGTATCTATATCAACTCCACGGACACCGGCGAAAGCATTACGTGTGTTGAGGCGTCCCTTTCGAACGGCAAGACAGTCTATCAGAAGGGCGTTGGCTGGACTACAGCTATCATTTCTGGTTTAGGACTGGCTGCTTCGGCTATCACTTCAGGCTTGGGCCATTCGAATACTGCCGCCCACGTCGCCGCTAATGCACTCTCCCTCTTCAGCTTCATGCAATCCCAGGCAATGATCGGTATGACATCAGTTCACATGCCTCCGATCGTGGAATCATGGACCCAGAATTTCCAGTGGAGTATGGGTATCATCCATGTCGGCTTTCTGGAAACCATCTGCACCTGGTACCAGCGGTCGACTGGAGGAACTGCCTCAACGCTTCTTTCGGACCTGTCAACGACGTCAGTTCAGCTCTACAAACGTCGCAAGCGTTCCGACGATGAAGAAGGCATTGTGAGGAAAGCCACTGGGTACTTCAACTATTATCGGAAACGTTCCTCTGCAAGCACCCAGACCGCCACGGACTCCAGCGTCATTGTCCGTGGTATTGAGCGTGTTGGTTTCAAGGCTGGAATTGAAACCACGAATATCTTCCTGACCGGTCTCATCTTCTTTGTCGTGTTCGTCGCCCTGGTCATGCTTATGGTTGCCATCTTCAAGGTTATCTGCGAGCTTCTCGTCAAAAATGGCAAGATGAAGAGTGATAAGTTCCAGGAGTTCCGTAACGGCTGGAAGGTCGTCGCACGTGGAATCTTGTTCCGGCTTACCCTAATCGGCTTCCCTCAAATGTCGGTTCTCTGCTTATGGGAGTTTACCAAGGTGGACTCGGCTGCTGAGGTCGTGCTTGCTGTTATCATGTTCATTTCGGTGGTTGCTGCACTGGGTTGGGCCGCGATCAAGGTCATGCGTCTGGCCAAGCGCTCTGTCATCATGCACAAGAACCCGGCTTACATCCTTTACTCCGACCCTACCTGCTTGAACAAGTGGGGTTTCCTGTATGTGCAGTATCGTGCGACTGCATACTATTTCATCGTTCCATTCCTGGGTTATATCCTGATCAAGGGCATTTTCATTGGCTTGAGTCAGCCAGCTCCGGTTGTGCAAACCATCGCCCTGGTCATCATCGAAGCCGGCATGCTCATTGGCGTTAGCGTCCTGCGGCCGTGGATGGACAAGAAAACCAACATCTACAACATCTCTATTGCCGCCATCAACTTCCTCAACGTTATCTTCCTTCTGTTCTTCTCTAATGTGTTCAACCAACCTGGTATCGTCACTGGTGTTATGGGTGTTGTCTTCTTTGTGTACAACGCTGTGTTTGCCCTGGTGCTGTTGATCCTTGTCCTGATCGCGTCTATCTACGCCATCGTATCCAAGAACCCCGACACGCGGTACCAGCCCATGAGAGATGACCGGGGCTCGTTCATCAAGTCTGGAGGTCAGCTGACAACTGAATTGGATGCTCTGGGCGCCACCGCCCGCGGGGACATGAAGCCCTCACCTTACAAGTCCAGCCCGTTTGAGGATGATAATGCGTCCTTCTCGAGCGGCAACGGTGCCAGTATTAGCCGCCAGAATCTGGAAGCCCCTGAAGCCCCGGCCAACCAGGCCGCTCGCCATTCCCCGGTTTCCCCAGTCGACCCGTCCTTGCCGCTGTTCCCCAGCGACAACAACTCGGTCCGGAATGGCCCTCCAAGCTACGATGCTAACTTCGGACGGGCACCATCTCCCGTGCCCCGGGGCTACAACAGCTCCCCGTTCCAAAACCCACATGCGTACCGGCAACAAAACAACCCCAGCCCATGGCAAAGGGGGGCAGGATACGACCACTGAAAGATTAATACGATTGCTTTCTAGCCCTGCTTGAGATGAAGTTATGGCTTAGTGCGGGCATGGGTTGATTCTTCGGGCCCTTTCTAGCTTTACTGACCGCATCCACCCGCACTATGTGCGTTTTGCTTTTGATTCCTCACATTTGCCTGTGCATCTGCTTTTGGCTACCATTCCTTGTCGTATACTGATATACAGGAAAATTTCCATTTTCTTTGACTTGCCCCGGCTCTCATCCGAACCCTACCAAGACATCTTCCTTTCTTTACCCCCTTTCTCTGTCGATGTTTCCCTTTTTTTTCACCGCTGGCGTTCTGAAATACTGGATCTGGAGATCGGTACTTGGGTTTTGCGGAATCTGTTTGCAGTATTTTATTTTTTGAGTGACAGGGGGTCTGTCTGCTGTCTGATCCGATATCCCTGTATTATTTTGTGATTTCCTCATGTACGGAAAGAAATCATAATGCTATCTGAGCCTGCGTTGCTGAAACGCATGGCCTTTTCAAATTCACTCTGAATTTATGTCGTAGCATCAAGTAGATTCGATCTATTATTGAAATTAGTTCAGGTCAATGTCGTAGTCCAGAACAGACCATATATGCATGCACGTATGATGAAGGAACCCATCAATCAAATCCTGTCGTTCATTTCTGCTGATTTACCAACTTTTCCTTCCTTTCAATAACAGGAAGGATCGCATGACCGAATTCCCATAGAACGCTGGTAAGAAAATCACAAGGGAAAAGAAAAATCTAATAGGCACATACATGATCGAGGAGAGAAAAGAGAAAAAGGAAGAGAAAGGAAAAGAGAAAAAGGACCCCATCGGTATAGAAACATGAAAAATAAATAAGAGCAATTTCAGATCAGAGATCAGCGCTTGTCGCCCAATCCCGGAGGAGGTCCAGGAAGACTTGAGCTCATGCCAGGCGGCGCGTAGCCGTCCTGGCCCGGGGGGCCGCCTACGCCCGGCGTAGGACTGGGGCTGTATCCTGCTGGGCCCTGTCCCGGAGGAGGAATCGGGGGGAAACCGCCGGGGGGTGCTTGGAAGTTCGGGAAACCGCCGGGCGGGGGAGGGAAGCCCTGAGCACCGGGGGGCATGTTGGGGAGAGGAGGAAGACCTGCGGGAGGGGCGCCGCCGGCTGTGGGGAAGGGAGGAGGGAAGGGGAGGCCTCGTGCTCCTGGGGCTGTTCACGGGGAGTGGTTAGAATCTAGATGTTGGGCTGCTTGGGGTGGGTGGGCGTACGCGGAGGCATGCCGGGTGCGCCACCTGCTCCACCTGGGAGAGGCATTCCGAATGGAGGCGGGGGAAGTTGCCCTGGACGGCCTGAGGAGTGTTAGTATGTGGTTTTGCGAAGGGGGGTGCGTGTGGTAGTGATGCTTAACACGTACCAGGGAAGCCGAATGGCGGAGGGTAAGCTCCCGGGGGAGCCATCGCCGGGTTCGGGACGGCCTGGCCTTCGGCGGCGTAGGACGACGTGATGGAATCAATAACCGACTGGGCCTTTTCTTGTCCGATTTCTGTCCTCGAGTTAGCGCTCCTTCGGGTTGTTGGGGATGACGAGGCCGGCCATACGTTGGTAGTATTCTAGGACGTTTCTCAGGTGGTTACGTCCGGCGTTGTGCGCCTTGCGCACACTCATGGAGTCGTGCGTGAGGTAGACATCGCAGTAGTCACCTAGATTTCGGCCATTGGTCAGCTGGGGTATGACTGTAGGTGATGGCTGGATGGAACGGTGGAAGGAATTGCATGCGCGATGGACCAGTCCGAAAGGAGGAATTGGCAGGGATCAAGGGTGTCCTACAGAAGAGTATTGCGACTGTCAGTATAGATTGCTCAGCTAGAGGTAAAGGGGTAACTTATATTTAGGCATCTTGATATTCAGAGAGCAACTGCTCTTTGCAGGAAATCAAGCTCGAGTCGGCAGCGCTCAGGTGGCGCGTTGCGCGTGAAAGAGATAGCTCGGGTTGAATATTCTGAGTACTGTATGTACTAGACAGGCAGGGTCTCGAGTTAAAATAAATCCGCTTTGAACGAAGGACTGCGAAAGACTGTCGATGTTAGTGCAAGAGAAATGGATGGCGACGGACTGCTTGAGGCGGAGTTCGATGCGATATCAAGGCGGTCAGAAGAGGCAGTATACTGGCATGATCTGTTGGCCTCAGGCATTTCTTGGCGGAGCGCAAGCATCTTTTGAAATGAGACAGCCACAATATAACACCTTCCATAAACCTACATTAGCCTTGTATCTGCTGCTACATAATCCGATATTGGCTCTAGATATCTACCTGGTGAAAATACTATGTTTCCTCTTAGACGGCAGTAAGCATCGAACTGGGTTCAACGGCTACTAATATATACCATTGGTTCTAGGGGGAGCAACGATGGCAAATCCTGGGTTCATGGGAACGAGGGGCTGTTGGAACTGTGCGCTTTAATTTCTGAAATTAGGCCAGTCAGTATATTACTTGAGGAGAGTTGATGTTCGACCCCTGGTTGTGTTGTACAGCGTCAACATTGGCACACCAAGCACGATTCTATAAATCTACCGCCGGCTGGATTGGCAAGGCTTGTCAACCAACCTCAGCCTGCAAGGTTGCCATAACGTCCACCATCTAGACCTGCATAGCCCTCATACCATGTATGGATCTTAGTCATTTAATAGGAATCATGACAGGCTAGATACGGACTCATATTCCGTAGGTAATGTCTGCGGTAAGCTCTAGGCACACTGTAGAGGTATACGAGTCCTAATTTGGGCATTGAATCTGAAATCCTTGCAGACTCTGTAAGTGATCACAATGATGGAACCCTAGATGCCCCCCTTAGAGAAGCTATAAGCACAACTCCAGGAATTACGGGCTACAAAGATTGGCTTACTTGATCGTGATCGCACGTAGAACCAAACCGTGATTGGTTCATGCGATCAGAAGTTGGCTTTCTCTTCTACCGGTCCCTTTTCATTTCTGTCTCTTTGTCTTTACGACTGCAACGAGCCCTACACAAGCGATGGTGGCATGTTAGGTCTTGCAACGATCTCACGAGGGACCGGCTGGGAGAGTGTAATAAATCACCGAGCAAGAGCCAATGTGCTTGTTTCGGGATAGATTGGATACGCAACTCAGTCATGCTGGATTGTCAATCCAGCAAGCTCGCTGTGAGGGTCCCTTTGGAAAACCGACAGGGCACCCAGGTACCGTAACATCACCTAAGTAGACAGGTTAGGACGGTAGCAAATAATTTGGACGCCTAACCAGTTGTTGAGGGAACGACGCAAGGACGAACGTGTCTCTAAGAGGTCTGACCATCGATTAGTCTATCGAAAGTCGCTCGGCAGCTTTTGGTCATGATTCCAGCTATGAGCGGAGTGCTCCATGGCGTGATCACCAACAAGTACTCCGGACTCCGTACTCCGTACCTGCTGAGAGGCCGGGGAAGCGACGCCGACAATCCCAGATTCGAAAAGAATGACCGCTATTTACCCAGGTCCCGTGGACGACCGTGACCTTGTTATTCATCCCTTTTCTAATGGCGAGACAGGAATGCTGGGAATACGAGGCAGAGTGTCACGACGTCAAGCGTGGTGGGAGAAGGAGCACACGAGCACCTCATCAGGCGCTAGGTTTCGCGAGGCATGGGCACTTCCACCACGTCTAGGCAACAACTTCCGGAGTCAGTGAGGGGAGGGAAGGGGCCCCGAAAGAAGGGGGATGTCCAGCCGGAAAATTGGGGTGCGTCATGTCCCGTCCATGGCCGTCAGCCGGATGTGATGGGTGATGAAACCTGCATGGCTAGTACGCCCCGGGGCGAAAATCCGGGGAAGCCACGACGTGTCCTCGAGTGCTCGATCCTTCGGCGCTTCTGCGAGACTTCGACAGCCTCGGGACGTTTTGGTTTGGCAGGGATGACGGGAATGGCGGCCATTTGCCGGACCAACCGGCTCGGTTGAAGTGACCAGTCAGGGGTTGACCCCTGACCTCCTGGAATGGAATTGCAGTCCGGCAGTGCCTCACTAGTCCTCAGTAGTTGGGTCCTTAGTTTTCCAGTTCATTTGTTCTTCATTTGACTAATAAGCCTCGCCGGTGGGGGGAGGGGCATAACGATGAGCGTTATAGAGGGATTGGCGTGGGAAGAAGTGGCCGAGTGATTCGTGTCATCCCCTTGAGGCAGGTGAGGCATTTCCGAGTCGCGACTTCCCCTCTCGATGGGTTCCAGATTTTGGGCGTCTGGGGAAGCTGTCCGGCTTGGGTTTAGCGTGGTGGAGGGGCCGGTGGGGATCCTCAGGCACTCCCTCAATTTTCCAGTTTGGGTCGTCCCGATCCCATGACGATGAAGGGGAGGGAGGCCTCAAAATCCAGTGCGGCGAATTCGCTAGCAGTGGCCAGCATGGCGAATGCGCCCTCCATCGATCGAGCCAGCACTCAACACCCAGCCGACATGGCGTGGAATTGGGGCACAACAAGGAAGCCGACGATGGGGAATGCAGTGAGGGGCTGTCGTTTGATGATCTCCGCTAGCCGTCTCCATCTTGAAAAATCTCTGCACTAAAAATGGTCTCGACCGGCAGGCCGGCAAAATCTTAGTCACTCTCTAGTCTCACCTGAGACCTGAGACTGGAGGGACTTCCACCTGCCGTTCTGCAGGCTTGACGGTTGACGTTCCATCGTTCATGCACAATGCCATCATCCTGTACGGGGTAGACTTTCCTGCCTGTTTGGGCCTTTGTAGCATCGGGCGCTTCTCCTGGTACCTACCTAACCCGTCGACGCCGGCCTGCATACCTGGTAAGCTGGGAATTATGAACCGGGACTTGACTGGGCGATGCATTCGCCATCATCCAAGGCCGCCTCGGTACGACCGGGGATCAGAGTTTAGCCAGAGGACATGGCGTTTCCAATTTCAGCGTGCACCGCGAATCATGATGCAACAACGGTGCTTCCGACTAGTACCAGTCAAGGGGCTGCGGGGAATAATCATGATCGGGCATAATTTGGTATCCGGTTGACCGGTTGACGGTGAAGCCACGGGGCTCGCCTTGGATATTCTATAGGGAGTGACAGTGGACAACGAACTGGTGGTGGTGGAAGGGTTCGTCCTGGCTGGCTGCTTGCCCAGGACCTAATAATGGATACTACGAGTCAGTAGTGACCTCCTACTACAACTAGTTTAGTAGTACTATGTAGCAGGTCTCTCAATTTACTCCAGACCAAGAAAGTCCGCCTGATGCCGCATGCCATGGCCCCCCCTGGGTGTTACTATTGATGGTGAAAGAGTGACCGACAGGATCGTCAAAGCAAAGGCTCCTCACGCAATGTGTTGGCCGATGACGCGTGACCGCCTCAGCAGTTTCCATTACCCCCAGGAAACCCCCCAGCCAGCCCTCGGGCTCGACCGTAGCTGCTGATTGGCTACAGCGCCAATTTCTGTTACGTTTCGCCACGCCTTGGACTGGCGCGTGCTTGTCAGATGATCGCACAGAAATTCACAAAAGCAGCCACACTGGGCCGGGGCGGTGGCGCCCTTCCCAGCCAATCGCCATGCGGGATGGGAGGTTGGCGAACAATGACTGGCTGTGGAAGCGGCACGTTCCCGCCGCCGCCCTAAGGCCAGTGAAAATTTGCAGGGCTGAAAGCAGCGGTGATGATGGAGTAGCGCGCGCATAACCGCAGAGGCAGAATTGCGGAAAGCCCAGATTTCACCATTTGGGAATTGGGATGGAGTTGGCTCCACCGGGCCAAGGGAGTGACCCTGGCGCGGTGCCTGGAAAAGGAAATCACGCAAAAGGGCATGGTGCAATCATGAGCCGGGCTGCCGTCACAAAGGGGCCGACCTGACTCTTCCCCCGGTAACTGCTGGGCCCGGCCTGTTGGCTGGTCCAACTATATAACTGCTTCCCCGCTGTGAGGTCTGGTTCCAGGCTATAGAAGTGGATTCCCCATCAGCACCGCGCAGTTTGAGGAGTCATTCAACAATTAATAAAAAAAGAGTCAGAAAGGAGAAAATTTTCTAGTCGGCTCCTTTTAATAGTCACGCAAGACGACTTTTTTGGGTCCTTGTTCCTCTTTGCCTGCCTGCCTCTTACTACCACTACCACCGCCACAACTACTTTACAAGCTCTCCCTTGACCTCTGGTCTCCCCGTTCTTGTTCAGTTCGTCATCAGTTGACTCTGTTGCGTCTACATGTCCATTACGCCATTCTCGCTTACCGGATTGGGCTTCCGCGCATTGAGTCATTCAGCCTAGACTGCGATCTATATACTTCCCGCATCGCAACCACTTGCACCCCATAACCCTTCACATCAATCACTCCTATCTTCCAACACCACATCACATCTCTTCACCATGCCAGCATCAATCAATTACCGTGTCGTTGAACCGCATCCATCGGTCCCTCACACCAGCCGTCCCGCTCTGCACACGGCTCGCGGAGGCGCCGGCAATGTCATCAATCTGAAAGGCACCAAGACCACCGACTCTCGGACAGCTACCGGTCCCGCCTCCTTGACGCGTCTGGACTCGAATGTCCCCAGTACCTTCAAGTCCGGCCGTGGCGGTGCCGGCAACGTTCACAGTAGCACCGAGCGTGCCATCTTCAGCTTTGATGAGGAGCTTGAGCGCGATATTCGCCGTGCAGCCCCCGTCTACCATGTCGGTCGCGGTGGAGCCGGCAACATGGTCTTCAGCGACGACTCTTCCAGCAGCCTCAGCCGCAAGTTCTCGATCAGCAGCAATGGTACCTCGAGCAGCTCCGGTTCCACGCGGGAACGGGCTCTCCGCAGCATCGAGAAGGGCTGGGGCAAGCTTAGGGGCATGACATAGGGGTGAATAGGGGTTTCTTTGCAACCACTTTCAGCGCCGTCCTATTGTTTCCATTGCCGCCTACAAGCGTTGCGCTTCAGCAGATCATGACTCACGACTCACGACCACCAAAAAAGTTTTTGCTTCACCATTCGATTCGCATTTGAGGATTGCCACTATCCTATCTTACTACGCCTTTAATCATCCTCATTCTTCATTACTCGACCGCTTCTGATTGAAATCAATTGGTGCCATCTTCTGCGCCACCTTAGCTCTCTCCTCATCTACTTTTTTTTCTACCCTTCTTCAACCTCCACATCAAATCTTTTCAACATGATACCCCTTTAGCCATGGTCTCGTCTTTACACGCGGACATTAGCATGGCGTTGACACGGACCTGTCTGCTTGTTCCTTTGTGATTCTCCGGGACAACCACTGGATCTTGTCTGATTCACCCACCGCATAGGATCATTGCATCCTTGCACCACCACCATAGCAACGTTTTGTGTTGTTGTTATTGGCCCCTGAGCCACGATTTCTCCTGTATGCTACTACTAGTTATCTCTGAAATCAACCAAAAAACCACACACCACACTGCACATCCCATCTGGAACCAACCGACCGTCCGTAATTCCCCCCCCGTAGCACAATCTCCCACTTTCACGTTCCACAAACACGTCAGTATACAGTAAGTAAACAGTCCTAATCCGTCCATGAAACCCAACTCCGGACGTGACTCGTAAATTACACCGAACCATACATTACCTACTCTACCTACGGAGTACTCCGGCCGGGACCTACCAAAAAGCATAGGTATCATGACGATGGATGTCGTGACCTGACATCATAATACCACCCAATGACATGACAATCCATAACTTTGTGAACTTTGCGTTTGCCTCTCTATGGAGGATGTTGGGGAAGTTGTTTATGTTTTAGTGTTTGGTTTGGTTTGGATGGGTAGGTAGGTAGATGGTCTGGACTCGTTCACGTCCCGGACTTGCATTCCCGAGGGTTGTTTACATACGTACGGACGGGATGATTTCCATGTCTAAGCCTATATACTATGTACGGAGTACTCCACATGGAGAAGGGAAAGAGGAATAGGAAGAAATCCGTACAATGTCGACAAACAACGCGCTGAGAAATAACACGCCTTTGGAGGAAGACTAGGGCCTTAGGGCATGTGTTTACTCGACGATCAATATTTACTCTTTACTATTACTGTTGATGATGGATCTGGTGGACCAAGTAACCACTTGCCTAGGTAGGTAGCGATGGACATTCACCTCCACCCATCTGCCATGTGTCTGGCACTTGGCTTTTCAGTGGTCAGGAACGGTGGAGGAGGATTCTGACTGGGTGGTTTGAGTCTTAGTCATCGGATCTGCGAGGACTTGCTCCATTGGTGTTTCTTTTTCGTTCTACTGGGTGGATGTAAGGGGCAGAGGGTGTAGGTCAGTAGGACTCGTATATTTTCATCTATCCATCCAATATTTACACAAAACTTCCGAGGTCGCACAAGAACAGCGGGCAAGGAGAACAGGAAAATGAAAGCAAGGCAGGGAAATTGAGGGTGTCATGTCTCTTGTCGGTGGGGACAGAGTTAGAAATTGAAGAGGATCGGGGATGGGGCCATTGAGATGGCATAGGAGTAGCATAAGGCGGTTCGGCTCATCGGTGATGTGTGCAGGTATACATCGACGTATCTTCCATGACATGAAGATGATGGTGTAGTGTTGTGTAGGTGGGATTGGGCATTGCAGCTTGAATCAAGACGAACAGAAAGAGGGGTATCTATTAAAAGCTGCGGGCCCTGACAGCTGTCAGGATCGCCATTGACGTCTTTCTAGTAGCTGGCGTGAGTCTTGCGGGAACATGTCCAGTCATGGCCCTGCGAGCTTTGCAGGTGCGGAGCGGATACGTCCATCGCGCTTGTCCCTGATATTTAGTGGTGTCGTGGGATGCCGCATTTCTAGGCGAATTTCCGGTGGATGATCTCGGGGTCTTCATGCCACTCATCTGCGCTTACCCACATCTATGTGGCGTGTTAGTTGGAAGAGCGATTCGCATCTCGGGCAAGGATGACTGAAGAACCTACCTTACGGAACGTGCTCAATCCAGCCAGGATACCTCCTCCGATCCAGGTCGTGTACTTCCGTTCCGCAGGAGCAGAAATCCGGATCTTCATGTCCTCCACGGCCAGGCGCTTGATCTCGCGCATCAGTCGGTCCGGGAAGTTCTTGCACAGCGTTGACCCACCGGACAGGACGATGTTGAGGTAGAGAGACTTCCGGAGATCGAGATCCGTCCGGGTAATGGCGTCCTGCACAATCTGATGCACACCGGGGTACTCCAGGCCAATGAGTTCCGGGTCGAAGAGAATCTCCGGGGCACGGTAGCGTTCTTGTCCGATCTGTCATGTCGCCATTAGGTCCACCCCAGTCCGCTCGCAAAGGCACAGACATACCTTGATCTTGTGTCCATCGGGCAATGCGTAGTCCACCGACTTCGTCTCGGACTTGTGATAGCTGTTCATCCAGTCCTTCTCTTCCCGCTTCGGATCCAACGAAACGTAGCACACCTTCTCCTTGATCATGCGGACGACCTCCTTCTCCGCACTGGTATGAAGCACATGGCCATTCTTCCGCAACAACAGTTGTAGCTGCTCCGTCACATCTCGCCCTGCCACATCAATCCGCCGTATACTATTCGGAATCGCAAACCCCTCAAACACCGGCACCGCATGGGAGACTCCATCCCCTGAATCGAGAACCACACCCGTTGTCCGACCCGACGCGTACAGGGACAGCACGGCCTGGATGGAAGTGTACAGCGCGGGCACGTTAAAGGTCTCGAACATGATCTGGGCGGCCGCGTCGCGGTTCTTGCGCGGATTGAGCGGCGGTTCGGTGAGGAGGACGGGGTGTTCCTCCGGCAGGGTCTTGAGCTCGTTTTCGTACACGTAGTGCCAGATCTTCTCCATATCGTCCCAGTCCGTTACAATGCCATGTTCCAAGGGGTAGCGAATCTTGAGCAGGCCGCGCAATTCCTGAGCTCGTTGTCCGATGAAGACGTCGCCCTCGAGACCGCCGGCCATCACTCGGGGATGTTTGGGTCGGCCCACAAACGAGGGGAAGTAGCAGGATGGGATCTCCTCACCGGCAAAGCCGGCGCGGATGGTCCCACTGCCATTGTCGATGACGATGGGGGCGTTGTGTAGGGTGGCCTCTGCCATTGGGTGGGAGGATGTTGGGGTCGGGGAGGAGAGGTCGAAGGAAAGAGCGGGTGTTTTGTTGTTGTTGTCAAAGGGCGAAGGGACGGAGAGGCCCCGCGGCCTGGTCGGGTGCTGGGAGATGACGTGGACGTCGAACAAGATCGCAGCGCTTTCTCCGAAGAGGTCTCCAGCTCGATTGCTGTTCTGTCCCGTCGAAAAGCCGGAGAAGCCAGGACGGATAAGCAACGCAGCGGGTTGGTCTGCGCGTATGTTTTTGGGCCGGGCGACCAACACTGGGAAGCACAGACCACCCGCCGAAGCCATCGTCGCTCCGCCTCGGTTACTATGGAGTATACGGATGTAGTATGCGCTTTACAGTTGATTATGCGGGTTAGAAGGATGAAGCTTTACGGTTTCATGACTGTTGCAGGTACAGCCCCAATAAACTAGGTCTAAGAGTAGTCGGTCCATCACTCCATGGACGCTCAAAGGTACTATCAGGTCGTAAGACCACTCGTTCCACTATCATATTGTCGGTCTCAAGAGACCTCATGCCTCGGAATCTGAAGACTCCAGACACTCCTATGGCCCCGGAGCATCTCATCCCACACTAGGGTGGAGAGCTGAGCTAAGTCGACGACTTGCCCCGTTAATGCGCCGCTTGACACGACTCCAGCTCGGAGATCAACAAAGTCTCGAATGCCACTTCAATCTAAGAAGCCTAGCTCGTCAGACATCACGTCCCCCAGCGTTCGCTGGCGCCTCTGGCTTACTCCACGCACAGGCGGCCAAGTCAGCATTTGGGTTCGCAGTGCCTCTGCGCGGTCTAAGGCGCTCGCAATGCCCCTGCAAAAGTGAGCAAATTTAGGCCATGAGCTTCTGAGGACCGGGGACAGCGTACCGGTAGTCGCTCGCGACTACATAGCCCTGCGTCTGGAGTTCCTGTGCCAGTTCTTCCTGGTGATTATCCTTTAGAGTAGGATTGGGGACAACAACAAGCGGCACGCCTAGTCGCAAAGCCCCAAGGATACTTCCCGATCCTGGATGACCACGAGGTCAGTCACACGCATTGATTGAGCAGAATCTGTTTCAAAGGGGGGGTGGTTACCAGCATGGCTGATAATCAACCCTCCAGTCTGGCCCTCGGAGGGACTGGCCCGGGTCAAGCGCATTTCGGCGTCCAGCCCGGCCTGGTTGAAATCAAAGCCATCAATTTCCAGCCCATGGCGACCCGCACTGCCAGGCGGACATCTGCTCTGGAAGGCCTCCCAGAGAGATTGACCGTCCTTGCCATACTGGACAAGCAGATGCGTGAAGTCTAGTCGCTCCAGCGCCAACAGGAACTCGTCCTCAAGGACTGACTGCAGCAGAAGGTGGAATGAAGCCGTCGCGCCGACGGTGATGAAGCATACCTTTACGGCCGCTCCCGGCGGCGGAGGGGAAGGCATGGTGTGAGGATGAATTCCGACACGGAGCTAGGGAGGGATCATAGCAGCGTGAGCGATCCCCACCGATCGTTGGGAAGAAGAAGAAGAAGTCATGGCCAGGCAGTTGCACCGGCCAGGAAGCCATGGCCGGCGGTGAACAGCGTGCCTTCCCGAAGCAGTTTAGTGGCAGGCGGGCTTGGAGGAAATGAAAAACATCCGCCGGACTTCCTCCACTGCGCAATCCATCCCATCTCAATTCCCCAGACTGCCCCTCCCCAATGGCCTCCCTCGCTCGGTCCTTGGGCCGCTCGGCCTCCTTCCTGGCCCGGAGAGGGCCCTTCATCGCCCCAATCCGCCGATTCTCCGCCACTCCCCTCTCCTTCATGCCGGAAGACCCGCCCGCCCGTGACTCTCCCAAGGACCCTCGCCCGGAGGACCTGCCTCCCATGCCAGAATACTCGCCTGATCTATTGTCGGCTGAGGACCGGGCGCGCTACGACGCGTTGACTCCGGGACAGCGACACAGATTCGACGAAGTCAACCGCCGTATTGTCGCAGATTACAACGACCCGGTGAAACGGGCGGCCATGTTCTCGGAGCTCGATCAACAAGCCCAGGACATCGACAGAGAGGCCCCCGTGCGCTTCGTGGATCAGCGTATGAGGTCACCTGGACTTTGGGCGGAAGATGAACCGGATGAATTCTCCCACGTCGAGGACGGGGATGACGATTTCAACGATGACGAAATGACTACCGTCGCGCACGCACAACTGGAAGAACATCGTGAAATCCGAGAATACACCCGAATTGCCGCATGGGATATGCCGCTGCTGAGCGGTATGGATCTGCCCTACCTATTCTCTGGTCAACTGATACTGCAGCCCTGCTGATCATCCTCTCTTTCTTTTCTTAGAGCTCGCCCAACCCTTCACTCTTCCCCCCGAATCTCACATCCTCCGCTTCCGTTACACAACATACATGGGCGAGCAGCATCCCGCCGAGCCCAAGGTCGTCGTTGAGCTGTCCTCCAAGGATTTGACTCCCAAATATCTCACCGAGGCCCAGCGCCAGACCTTCCTCAAACTCGTGGGTGTCCGCTACAACCCGCAAACCGATATCGTGCGCATGTCCTGCGAGAAGTTCCACCACCGGGCCCAAAACAAGCGCTACCTGGGTGACACCATCAAGGCGTTGATCAAGGAGGCCAAGGAGGGTGACTCGTTCACGGACGTCCCTCTCGACGTGCGCCACCACAAGCCAAAGGTCTCGCACCGCTTCCCCGAGTCGTGGGTCATGACTCCGGAGCGCAAGAAGCAGCTAGAGGCCAGACGGGCTGAGAGACAGCGTCAAGAGCAGGAACAGGTGGACGGGAATAGGGTCGTTCTGCAGGCGTCTCGGACTCTGCCATCTTTGAACCCTGCGTTGAATGCAAAGGCCACGGAAGACCGGGAGAAGGTCGCCGTGAAAGTGGGCGTCAAGGCCCAGAGGAAGAGGGTCCGTTGAGATGAACCCCATGATCGCTGGGAGAGCAATGGGTATGTCCATCACTGATGTGTCTGTTTCGAGGGTTTACTGTATTTTCTTTATCCCGTGTAAGCTCAAACAAAACAGGGCGGCGCATATTCGCAAGGTTGTCTTAGACTTATGTCAATGTATTATATCTTATTCATGATCTTCACATTTACTTCCTTACGGGGTAGTTCCTTTCATACTACATAGTATTTGCCAAGATCTACAGCACGTCCAAAGCAATGCGAGAAACATAATCACCAACAATTGACAATCTGTCGTTGCTTTTCAATTTATTTACTTCCCTCTGCAAAACAAATATAAACACCACAAAGTGCTATAATACACCCCATACAAGGCCATTTAAAGAAAGGAAGATCAAATCAAATCGAACGGCAAATCGAAGAGCAAGCAATTGATACAACGAAACATGAAAACGAAGTCCAGGCAAGCAACTAGCAATATTAACACATTGTATCACTGATCACCGCTGGTAATTTTCCAGCACCGAATAGAACTTTTTCTTCACGCCAAGGGTGTATGTAAACCACGCTGCTGTGCTTTGCGCCGAGTTGTTGTATCCAGACCGCCAACAGCATATGCCTGTTAGCCCTAGAACAACGGGGAAGAAGGGAAAGAAAGTAGATATGAGTCACGAAGTCCATCCAACAAGGGAAATGTCGGCAAAACACATAGAAAGAAACAAGGAAGTCAGGCAAATCGAGAAAAAGTCGGGGGCTGAGAATGAGTGAGATAGGTATTGAACTGCAAGTCAAATGCGTGATTTGATGTTCATCCAACATTCTCTCCCGTACAAGCCCACCGGACACTTCAAAAAGTGTCGGGTCGTCGGTATATTTAGGTGTGTCAGCCGTTCTGTGCATCACATCATGAGCGGTCGTGAAACATGTGCAAATTGTATTTACTTGACGTTGCTTGAGCAAATGTGCAATAGAAGCCCGACGCTGCAGGGCCAGTCCTCATTCATCGCCGTTGGTTGGGCATGAACAACTCGTCCTCGGAGGACCCGATCGATTTCTGCCGATGGGCCCTCTTGGCGCCAATGGCACCGAAACTCGTTCTGGGCTCGTTGGGCTGGGTTCGAGCGTGGGGGTCGTCGGGGCTGGAGCCTGCGGAAATAGGCCCTGAGAGGGTTATTGGCGAGGACTCGCGTGTAGGAGGTTCGGACGTATTACCACGAACAGGTCCGTTGAGGGCATTGCCCAAATGCGAACCGGGGGCGACATCCGATATAGGAGACATGATACTCGGTGGAGCAGTGCCATAGCCTCTATAAATGCCACCAAATGCATCCGTACGGCTGCCTTCGAGGACAGCATTCGGGCGATTTTGATATAAACGTCGGGGCTTCTGTGCCCTTCTAGAACGGGACTGAGATTGCGAACCCTGAAAGGAGGAGGCAGCCATCAGATAGTCTGGGCTTTCAGCCCCTGGAGAAGGCAGGAGAGAATGCCTCCCAGAGAAGGTTCCATGCAAGGGATTGGTAGTCGGATTCGAAAAGGAAGCAGTCTCTTGGGAGCGTGAATAACTCGAGACGCACAGGTTCCCAGGCGCGGAGCCCACAGACGAATACTCCAGGAATTCGGGCAGGGGGTCAAACGATAGGAGATCGAGTCTTCTCAGCTCGGAAGCCTGCCTCGCTCCGTGCTTCTGAGAGCCAGAGGCCTTACTCGAGTCATAGGCAGGCTCTGATGGTCCAGGCAGCGCAAGCAACGACTGTTGGATTGCCGACTTGCCGCCAGGGTTCCGCTTGACCTCCATCTCGAGGCTAGCGGCATCCAACACTCCGTTCATCTCTGGCTGTGACGAGTATTCGATCGCCGGGACCGCGTTACCCTCTGCTGGGGGCAGCGCGGCAAGGGCAGGATGCGGACGAGAATGGCCATGTGCGTTTGGAAGCAGGCTAGGCGTGTTGAATTTCTCCCGATACCAGCGAGGAATGTCACGAAGGCCAAGCTTCTCCAGGGTTGGCAGGTCAAGAGGCATGTGATGCTTAAAAAGACAGCCTATAGGCACGTTAGTGATGTCATCCTCCACGCCAACCCATGCACTCGCAGACTTGCCTTGTTGCTGGTAGTCGCACTCGCCGTGGCGGAGCCAATAAGAGCAATACAGCTTCTTAGTGTTAGAGTGAGTGCCCTGATGTAGGGTCAGCCGGGGTCGTCCTTCTCGCAGAGTCCCTGCAAGGCAGATCTGGGGTGACACATACCTGCCTGGAAGCCCCGTGGCTGGCACCTCCACTTCCACCGCCACCACTCGGCACCATCCAGTTGCTAGCGGATGATTCGGGTGCTAACAGGTGGTGGAGCAAACCATAGTGTTGTATCGTCGTCACAGCCAGACGGAGGTCTTCAGGAGCACTGTCGTCGGCGAGCAGGCGTCCAAGAGCGGCCTGCTGGTCGGGACCTTGAGCGTGATGGGCCGCCGGGTTGGAGAAGGGCGCCCGGGGGGAGGGACCAGAGAGAGCAGCAGCGCTTTCCACCACATATGTCTGTGGGAGCCGGGCGGCCACGGTGCCCAGGCTGGTCATCCCCCGAGTTTGGTCTGGCTGAAGATTACGGGGAACCCCGCGAATCGAGATTTTGGACGGAAGCTCATCCACGGCAACGAGGGCAGTCACCGCGCCATTCGGGCGGGTGCAGAAGTACTGAGGCCGGAGGGGGGAGGACATGGTTAAGGAACAGGGATGCAAATGCAGGGATCTGACAGGCCGTCTCGTGGCCAGCGGGGAGAGAAGACGAAAGTAAGATGCTAGAACTTAAAGGGAGATGATGGCAGGAGCCCTGGAAGGGAAGAGGAAAAAGGGGACAGACGAGAGGGAAAAGGAGAGATGAAGAAGAGGGGGAGAGGAAGAGGGAAAGGGCAGAAGTGAATTTCCGGCGTGCGTGGGCAAGGAAGAGAAGATTTTAACATTCACTGAACGCTGCCAGCAGAAACTTGCAGACGACACAAAATTTGAGTCTCTGGCAGTCCAGGTGCACAAGAGGCTTAAATATCAAGGGCGGCAGGCAAACTATACGGGTCTAGCTTTTACAATGGCAACTGCCAGCGAGGAGAGACACACGACAGCTGTGGGATACAAGGACGGGGGTTGAGAGATCCCATCGGAGACAGTCATCCCCCCAGACGGAGGAGAAAGCCGCGGAATTCGAAGGAGGGCAGCATCCCAGGCTGGCGTCAAGAGCCCTTTGGGAAAGGGCGCTGGGTCACTGCCGTGAGTATTTGTCCGATGATGTTGGTCAGTACAACCGGATGGCTGCAGGCTTCCTCTCTGGCACACGGGCTGCCTCTGTCCCTCTCATCGGCATCCTTGGGGCGCCTGTCAGGCTCCTTACCAATCTTTGAGCCGTCCGGCAGCAGCCTTCACTGGAATCGCTGCATGTCCGTTTCTTCCGTTTCCCTGCCCCTCGTTGAACCCCGTCTGCTTCTGGAATGACTGTCAATGGCGTCAAGCAGCCAAGACCGACGATGGGATGTGGTTTGTTTACTTGCATGAAGCCTGCAGAAGCTTCCGATGCCATCGGGGCCCCCTCTGTTCCTGGTCAATCCTCTTGACTGCCCTTGCTCCCAAGCCCTGATGGGCGATAAAAACGTGGCGGGAGAAACGGTTATATTGGCCGTTGGTGTTGGTAACACAAAGGTCCCCCAGCCAGCAAATCAGCGGCAGCAGATGCGCCCTCCACCAGAAATCCGCGATAAGTAAAATGAGACATAGCGTGGCACCCCCTCTGAGCAAGACATTTCTCGCATAGCCCTATCAGCGGTGGTGAGGAGGTTTCACTGCGGCTATGGGATGGGAAACACAGCTGGCACTGGCACCTTTGGGAGATAGCTGAGCTAGTCAACTTCCCCCCTGAAAGCCGGCCTAGACTCTTGGAATAGGCATATTGATCGGTGGGATTTGGCCTGTTCTCAATGGAGACTCGAGTCTAGTTGGAGGACGGGGAAGATACATCGATGCCAGAAGAGATGAAGCACAGTAACGGCGGGATAGGAAAAGAAGAAGAGGAAAAACAAGGATTTCAAACCAACATCCAGAGCAGAAGAACGCCGACATGTGACCAGCGCCTTCCCAGCCGGGAACCGGACGGGCACCTTCCATTTCTGGCTGTGAATCTCTCGAGTATGTTTATTGTTAATTGTTTATGTACATCATGGATGCCTCCCGGGCGACGAGAATCTCGAAGCCCATACCATACGATACGCCTTGCGCCAGTCCCATTCAAACCAGACCGTAGATATCCCGTACTCCAAAACCAGTCTCCCCGTTCCCCCCCCACCCCAAAACAAGCTTTTTTGACTTCGATTTTGCGGGGTTCAATAACCGTGGCTAGGCCAATTCTCAAATGGAGGAGGCTGAAGGGGCTGAGGGGGACCTAGGGGAGCCAGGGGCCCAGACAATGGGGGTTGTTGTGGTTGTTGTTGGAAATTCGGCTGCGGGCCATCATCCGTTGTGAGATCAACCACGGGGGATTCCGTTCCAATGGCATTAGCAGGAGCTCGACCGGTGGTGGGTGTGCCGTGATTTGTGAGACTTGACACAGCCTTACTGGCCAGTATTCTCTTACGCTGTGCAAGGTCACCTCGGACCCCACTCAAGTACCGCTTCGCGAGCTGGACGATTTCAGGGTCCTCCGTGCTCTGCTTCACCGCGAGCAGCATTCGGCTGACTTGGTCTTCCGATCGCAGATGGGGACATGTGCGCGAATACCCATAATGGGCGAGCCCGCACAACGGACAGTGTTCGACGCCAGCCATTTTTAGGCGGCAATGTCCGATCGGGTGGGCCTGCTTACATACGATGCAGGCTGGCCCTTGATAGCCACTGGGCTCAACGCTGCCATCCATCGGCGGAGGCAGGCTCTGCGGGGGCACGCGTTGAAACTGCCGGACTGTGGGCTTTGATCAGTCCGTCCTCGGAGGAGCTTAGTCAATGCAAGAGCGCTTACCTTTAGACCTCTTAGCCACCTGATCCATCTCGTTGGGGTCTAGATCGGGCGCAGAATCCGACTCTGATTCCGCCGCCTCTTCTGCTCTGAACTCTACGTCACTCTCCATCTCGCGATCCGGTCGGTCTTTGACAGGGGATAGCTCCATCAACGCATCGTTGGCATAGTCAACAGCAGTCCGTTTGCGCTTTCCACGACCAAGGGTTTCTGCCTTCCGCCTGGCCTCCTCGGCGGCCGCCTGTTCTCGCTCTCGTAGGATCTTTTCCCAAACATCGGCACTTGGCGCAGGTTCCTCCTCTACATTTTGCAGTTGATCCTCAAGGTTCTGGTTGTCATTTGCCCAAACTCGAGCAAAGCTAAACTGAGACTCATGGCTGCTCTCATCAGGTGTTCTAGCCTGCTCGGCTTGACTGCGGTCAAGAAGCTTATCCACCGAATCGGAATCATAGCGCACATCACCCGAGTCATCGTCGTCGAACAAGGCCTGGGCTCCGTGCCGTAGAATAGACTCGAGGTCCCGTCCGTCGTCTTCCTCCGAGACCATTCGGTCAATAAGCACATGGTCAAGGACCATCTTCTTCTTGCCAATTTGCATGATTTTCTCCTCGGCACTTCCTCGGGTCATGAGTTGGAAGACAAGGACCCTGTTCTTTTGTCCGATACGATGGGCACGGGACAATGCCTGCATGTCCTGGTGTGGATTGAAATCCGGGTCCATGATGATAACCGTGTCGGCGGTAGCCAGGTTGATTCCAACGCCACCCGATCGAGTGGAAAGGAGAAACGCAAAGTACGGCGAGTCTTGCGCGTTGTATGCCTCGATCGTTTTCTGCTTCTCGAGCGATGTCATTCTTCCGTCCAGGCGAAGATACAACAACCCCAGACCTTCCAGAAAGTCTTCAATGATATCCAAATTCTCCAGGAATTGGCTAAAGATCAGAACCCTGTGGCCGCGTCCTTTGAGTTTTGGTAGTATCAGTTCCAATAGCTGGAACTTGCCGGCTGCATCCACCAAATGCCGGTGCGATGCAGCAGTGTTGGCAGTTTTCTCTTCGATCGCCCTGCTGTAGACAAAAGGATGACATAGGCATTTTCGCAATTGCATCATAATATTGTTCAGATTATGTTTTTCCGTCTGTTTCAGAGCTTGCGTGCCTTCTTTCCTCTGGAAGATCGCTTTGATCAGTTGTGGATTCTTGGCCAAAATAGATTTGTAAAGTTTCTTCTGGACCACCGACATCGAGACCGGGACGATGATCTGAGCAACTGGAGGAAGGAATGTGAGGACCTGGGCTTTGGTCCGTCTCAGAAAGAATGGACGGATCATGTTATGCAACTCCAAGATGTTCTCCTGGGATAGATCTCCATACTCGTTTTCTAGATCATCTGCCCTTTTGGATGGGTCGCAGAATTGCAAGAGGTTGAAGAGCTCTCTGATATTATTCTGAAGAGGCGTGCCGGTCAACAGAATCTTGAAAGGGAACTTGATCCGCGACAAGGCATCATAAAGCTGACTCTTGTCGTTCTTCAGCCGTTGACCCTCATCCACGATTAGACCCGCCCAAGGTACTTTGGACAGCACCTTTCGGGATGCATCATCGACCAAGGTCTCATAGGAGGCCACCACGACATGACACCGAAGGTTCGGATCGTCATCCGCAAACATCTCATAATCTTGTGCAAGCTTCCGGGAGAAGGCGGATCCATAGTATGTGACTACCCGCATGGAGGGAACCCACGACTTGATCTCCTTGCGCCAATTCGGGCACGTGGAGTTCGGCACCACGACCAGGAAAGGCCAGCATTTATGGTATTGGATAAGAGTGGCGAGGAAGCCAATGACCTGGATGGTCTTGCCCAGACCCATTTCATCAGCTAATATGGCGTTCTGCTGTTTGAACCACATGTAATAGAGCCAGTCCAGCCCGTCCTTCTGGTAATCCATGATCTCTCCACCACTCATCGTCTCGGGCTGGCCCTTCTTGACCACATTGGAGCTGAAATTCTGCTTCCGGACGTGAGCAATACGCCGTCTTAGGTTCTCTTGGTTGGGTATGTGGGTGTATTCTCGTTTAACCCAGTCTTCGAACGCGGCCCTGAAACTTTCCCACCGTTCGGGGTTGCTGCGATCAGGGGGCGTGTCCCAGGATACATCCTCATATGGTAAACCTTTGAATTTAACATACATCTCGGCCACATCGTCTACCCGTGCGATGTCTGTTTCGAAGGTCCGCTTATTCCCAGCGTCGGGTGACGAGCCGGTAAACCTGACATCAAAAACAATATCCACCAGCAAGTAGTCTTCCGGAATGGCCTCCTCAGTGGCCATACGCGGTTCCAGGCTTTTATCAGATCTCAAAAAGGCCCGTCGCATACTATGGTTCACGAAGCCCCAAACCCAACTGCCCGGCATCCAGCTGGTATGATTGTACGATTTATTCTTCCACTTAATGAGGTATTCCTTATCTGCCCCCTTCGCAGCATCCGATTTCGGGTCAACGGGGCGCCATGCGACTATCGCACCGACTTCTCCAGGTGCAGAAGAACAGCACTGACATTGCCACGTCATATGTGTGATTTCAGACAGGTGATCGAAATGGAAAGCTCGGTGGCAAGTCGTGCAGCGGAAAAGTACATTATCGACATCATTGACGCGTGATACATCATACGGTGTGATGGGATCTTTGCCTCCGTTTTGCTGACGGAGCTGTTGTTCTTGTTTGGGGGTCAGACGTTCCCGGATTGGCTTGGACATATTTCCTTTGATATTGCAGATCGAGCAGCGGCCTTGATGCGGATTGTCTGGGTCCTTGGAGTGCGAAACCCCCAGACAGCGCCGACATTGGAGTAAGAAGAGCTCTTCTCCGACCTTGGTGACAAGATGTTCTCGCGCAGACCGTGGGCCTAGACATGCTTGGTGATAGGCACTCGTACATCCTTGACAGAACACGAGAGGCCCTTTTGCATAATCGTCTCCAATAATATGACAGACTTCGCACGCATTCCGGTGACGCTGGCGAAATGCATCATGCTCTGGGATCTTGCGAAAGACTTCCTTGGCTCCAAAGAACTTCTGTGTTCTAGGCGTATCCTCGTTCTCAGAGATGTCGTCCTCGTTTCTTTCACGCAGATTTCTCCTCGTGCTTTTCCGTGTTCTAGTCGAAAACCGTGTGCCTTTCGGTGCACTATAGTCGCTTTCCTCCTCGGACTCCGAGATAACCGAGCGCATACCCTTCGTACGGCGTCGCAACACACGGCGTCCCTTAGAAGTAGCCCCAGCCGAAGCAATTATATCCTCGCTTGAAGGCGTCCCCTTCCTTCTCTTGCGACGGGTATCATCGTCACTGCTAAAGACCTCGAAGAATGCCGTAAACCCAGATTGTCGACCACGTGCAGACCGTCGGGAGCGCCTCATATTGGGAGCGTCTGAATCAAAGGAGGGTGAATGCTCTTCTGAAGAGCTAGCTGGGGCCGATCGAGAGGAGATATAGTGATCCGGTCCGTAGTTGAGGAAATTCGACAGAGCCTCGGGTCCGTTTTGAAGCGACTGAAGGTGCGCGAAGGACATCTGAACAGAAAATGGAGTCAGCAAGGTGGGGGTCAACTGAGAGTGAATGGGCGCAAAAGAGAAACCCTCACCATTTCAGTCTCGCCACTTTGCAGCCTCACTTGATAGCTCAGCCCAGCATCGGCCTCGGAATTCTCACTTATGACATAGCGGACATCGAAATGACCTGGAAGGTACTCATACTGTGTGAGGTCATCGGCTGAAACGCTCGGAATCTCGACAACCAGGGGTTCGGATTTCGGTTGTACTGGTCGTTCTGCGCGAGTTGTTGGATTATTGAATTTGGCGAATAGCTCCTTCACTAGATCATTTTCATTGTCTGAGTGGGACTCCCCGTTGACTGCGGACATTATTTGGCCAATATCCATGGTTTTGGAATTTAAAAAAAATCTATTTCGATGAAGGTAAAATGAGAGATATGGAATGACATGCAGAAGCCCACCCGGACAATGAATTGAAGAACAAATTGTTGTACAGATGAGAGCAAAAGACAAGACGATCGAAGAGGCTACTTGCTGAGCAAGGGACTGGAGGGGGTGCCTCAGAAAAACGATACGCGCAGCAGCATGGTTGCACCTATGAATTCCCAACAAGGTGATATGGAGGCCCTTCCAGCGGACGCGTTTCTCCAACTAACGCGAAATTAGGGGCGGAATAACGATAATGCGCCTATCTTATCGGCCGCTCCGGGCGGTGAGGGAAAGGCCGACAAGGCGGAGAGAAGTATACTTTCGGATGCAAATGCTCTGGTAGATCTTTGGCAGATAGAAGGCGAAGCGTATTAATGTAACAAGTGCTTATATTTTCGCCGAGCCTTTTCTGAAGCTAAGTAAAAACAGCCCCTCGTGCACTTTGAGACAACTCGGATGATTCTTGACCGCTGGGTGTCATTAACAAAAGTAAATCAAGGGGATAAAAGATTGATGAATCATAAACTACAATGGCATCTATCTGCCAACGCCGGACCGACATATATGGAACAAAAAGAACCAATAAACCCCTTCCTCTGTCAAAAAGCTTCCCAAACAGTCTACAGATTAGTCATAACAATCCTAGTCGTCGCCCACCTAGAGAGATTATTTCTTCCGACTCCTGGACTTGGGAGCGGCGTTGGAGGAGACACTGGCTGCCCGTGACGTCGAGGCAGAAGTTGCCTTGCTGCCTCCCTTGACGGCTTTGACCTGCTTGTTCTGTGAATCGGTTAGCTGCAGGGATTTCAACCGCAAGGAATGAATTAACTTACAACTGCGCCGCCCTTGGTCTTTTTCTTGGCCGGAGGGCCATCGTCATCCTCCGCCTCATCGTCATCGCGGTCACGTCCCCGGCCTTTGCCGCTCTCCCCATTGGGTTTTCCATCATCAGCCTCGAACTCCTTGGCAACGGTGTTCAACAGGGTGGTACAGCGACGCCCAATCTCGACAGGAGTCCGACTGAGGAAAAACCAGTCGAACCGGAACAGAGGGGACTCGCGGATTTCGTCGCGGATCTTCTCGTAGAGACCTTCACCATCAACGCCATACTTATCCAGCATCACCAACAAGAACCGGTCCTCCTCTTCCGTATATACTTTCTTGTTGGTGGTAGACACGGTGTAGTTGATCTTGACCTGCTGAAGGGGAACGCGGTACATCTCCATCTTCTTGCGAAGCATCTTGCGTTGATGGTTCATCTTCCGCACCTTCTCCTCACCCTGCTCAATGACCCGAAGGTACTTCGGATAATCTTGGATTTCCGTGTAGCGCTCCCAGAATACTTGCGCGTACTCCTCAATCTCATCCGGCTCCTTACTGTCCACTTCAGTGGCGATTCCAACATAGTCAGTACGGCCGAATTTGGCCGAACCGTTCACAAATTGTTGGAAATCCCTACGGTTCCAGGTAGAGAAGCCCTCCTCAGACATCCTCGCCTTCTCCGCTTGTTCCTCTTCCGTTAATGGCACCGCGTTGTCAATCTCTTGTTGCTCCAGATCACGCTCGGCCTCGCGCTCGCTCAACTCTTCTTCAGGGCCGTCAGGAAGCGGGACTTTGTATCCAATCTCCTTGTGGAAGTAGGCTGTCTCCTTCTCCTGCAGCTCTTGAAGCCCAGGCGGGAAAAACTGCCAATCATGAACAGCAATCTGCTTTGGTGCACGGGGAACCTTGGGCTTGGGATCAGCTGTCCTGCCGCCGGTAGCCAAAGCCTGGCGATAGTACTTGTCGATCGAGTAAAACTGCTCCTTTCGCTCTCGCTTCGCCGGGTTGATCCAATTGATACCGATGTCCTTCTTGCGGTCCGTGAAATCCTTGCCGTTCCATTCGTAGGCGCTTTCGGAGCTGAATTTCTGCAAGTCATCGATACCAAGCTTCTCGTACTTTTTGTTCAATTCTGCGGTCCGTTCCTCACCCTTGCGCAGAATGCTGTCAATATCATCGTCGGTGATCTGATGTTCTGCAGACAAGGTGCCACTATTGCCCTTCGTGTTAAAGACATTGGCAGCTCCGTGTTGGATCATGCCGAGCAACTCCTCCTTGGAGGCCGAATTCTTCGTCTGCTGCTGAGCACGTCCTTGTTGGATGACAAGCTGGTCGAGTCGCAGCTTCTGCGCAGCGCGTTCCAATACCTTTTCTTCGATCGCATCCTCCGTGACGAATCGGAATACCACAACCTGCTTCGTCTGGCCGATACGATGGGCACGGTCCATCGCCTGCAAATCTGCCTGAGGGTTCCAGTCACTATCGTAGAGCACAACGATATCCGCAGTTGTCAAGTTGATACCCAAGCCTCCCGCTCTTGTCGTAAGGAGGAAGACAAACTTCTCCGAACCTGGCTTGTTGTAATCATCGATTGCCGCGATTCGGTCCTCGTGAGCTGTTGTACCATCGATACGGCAGTAATTGTATTCACGGAAAACGCAGTAGTCTTCCAAAATATCAAGCACACGACTCATTTGAGAAAAGATGAGGACGCGACTTCCTTGCTTCTGCATACGCGAGAGCAGTTTATCAAGGATAACCATCTTGCCCGCATTATAGACAAGGTGCTCATCGGTCGTGTACGGAGGACCGGGCTCAGCTCCTTCGAAAAGATAGGGATGATTGCAACACTTACGCAGTTGCATGACAATGTTCAGCAATCGGGTTTTCGACTCGCGCTTACCGGCAGCACCGTTAACAGCATCGATGTCCTTCTCGAGGATCTTCTGATACCATTTGATCTGCATTTCCGACATGGGCACATATAAATTGACCTCTTTCTTTGGGAGCAGGCTCTTTTCCACATCGCTCTTGACACGACGAAGCAAGAAAGGCCGCAAAACCCGATGGAGCTGTTGTACAACAGTATCCTGGTCGGCGTCTTGGCCGGAGAACCACTGGTCAAATGCCTCCGAATCACCGAACACATCCGGCAACAAAAAGTTAAGAAGGGCCCAAAGCTCGTGCAGGTTGTTCTGGAGCGGGGTTCCGGTGATCAGTAGTCGGTTGCGGGAGTGGAAAACGCGGATAATCTGCGCAAGAGAAGACTCCTCGTTCTTGATCCGATGAGCTTCGTCGATGATGATGTACTCCCAGGCGAACTTCTTCAGGTGCGACTTTTCCCGGAGGACCATCTCATAACTGGTGATACAGACGTCGAAATTCTCATCAAGGAGCCGTTCATTGATCAACTTGTGGCGCTGCTCCTTGTCACCCTGGAGGACAAGCACATTGACCTCGGGGGTCCATTTTCCAAACTCCCGCTTCCAGTTATCGAGTGTGGACTTCGGAACGGCAATTAGATGCGGGCCAGTGATCTCGCATACGTGTCGGAGGTAGCCAAGGAAAGAGATGGTCTGCAAAGTCTTGCCGAGACCCATCTCGTCGGCCAGAATACCCGAAATACCGTTCTCATGCAGCGAAACAAGCCAGTTCAGTCCAGCAATCTGGTAGTCGCGCATTTCGCCTTGGACAAATGGAGGAGATTCCCGAAAGACCGTGCCAGTCTCACCGCCGCTCCTTTCGTCCTTTAACAGTTCGGCATCTTCCTCCTGCTCTGTCCTGCGACGTCTGTCGCCGCCTGCACCGCCCGAGCGTGCTGAGCCCTTCTTCTTAGCCTTCGCTTCCTCCTCAGCGTTCTGCCTGTCAATCTCAGTCATGATTTCCTTGATCCGCGGGTTGGGGTTTGTTTCGATGAAATGACGGAACAAGTCTGTGAGACCGAGAAGGTAGCGAAACCGTCGGATAGAGTCATCTTCCTAAAGCAGCACCATCCGTAAGCAATTAGCCACCGACGCACGACGATTGCGTTGGCGTACCTTAGATTCATCCAAACGACCGTGCTTCTTGCCCAAAATACTTTTCCTCATGTGAAAAGCTTCCGACCTCCGTCTCCGGCCATCCAAAGGCGCTGCGTCGCCTGCAACACTGCTCGCCGTGGTGTTTGGGTTCGTGTCCGAATCCTAATTCGTGTTAGCTGGCTCGCACGTCGGATGAACAGCGATCGACCGGAACGCTTTTACCGTGTAGTCTGGAGTGTCCTGATAGCCCTGAAACAGACGGGTTGTCAGCACAAGCGCCTTCCAGTATGGACGAGGACGCGCTTGAACATGGTATGTTCCGCAAAGGAGCGGGGATTGCGCTAACTCACCGTCATCGGCGCGTCTGCGCTATCTACTGGCACTGACGTGACGGGCTCGGGGTTCGCATCCGTCATTGGGGTATCTGCCTGTGAAGGCGAATCGGAGGTGGGAGCAAGTGAAGGGGCCATCGCCATCCACAGCGCACCTAGCGCAGGTGTTTGGCGCTATACAAGGCGGGACACGACTCGATATAAAGACAAACAAGGGTCGGAGCTATCAATGAGGCCGATAGAAATATGCAGACCGACTAGCTGTAGGGAGAGCGGTTGTAGAGGGTCGGATGGTAAGAATTGAATTGTGCCCGATGCTGCGCAAAGGAGGTGAGGAGGGAACAACCAGTGACGGATGATGAAAGGACGAAGAAGCACCGCCAGTCGCGCTGATGGGATGGCAAATGGAATTTCATCGGAGAAGCGCGGCCAGGCCACGCGCTGATTGGGCGGGAGACGCGAAGGCGTCACTGACTCATTCATGACTCAGCAGGGGGCGGAAGACCAGTTTCCCCGCTGTGGGTCACGTTACCGGGACAGACGCAAAGAAAGATCAGCTGCGCCAGCGTCCTTTCCGATCGGTCATCACCAGTCCACGTCTGTTGTTTGCTGCCGGAGCTTGTCTCTTTCCTTCTATATTGCCCCTCCTTGGGCCAGTTCCTTTCTTTCTTCTCCGTCGGGTACGTTTTGCGATCCGCGTACTCTCCGGTTGCCTCGGAGTTTGTCTGACCCCTGTTCACAAAGCACGGTTCAAGTCACCCCTCATAGTGACGCCAACATTACTATTTGTTGTCTGAACCCTTCGCAAAGGCTGCTCTGCCACCGCCCACCACACCATGGATTCCATGAGATCCCTCAACACATCACTACCTAGCTCGACGCCTCGAGCACAACCGCCGGAGCAACTTCTACAGTCATTCAAGGCCGCTGCGCTGTCCGTCACCAACCTCTACAAGAATGCCGTTTACGAACAGGCGCAGGCCAAACAAGCCGGCTACCAAGAAGCAATTGAAGATCTCCTGCACTTTTTAGATCGAGAGAACCTCGGTCTCGGGGATGGAGAGGGCTGGAAGGTTCGACAATGGGCCACGGAACGGAGTGATGGTATTGGGGCCCCCAGCGACGACGATGAGGTTGAGAAACAGACTCGAGGCGCAACACCCGCTGTAGCCCGCAAGGCACAGCCCGATTCCGAAAATCCCCAGCCGTCATCCAAGCCTGCATCACCTGCGGCGGAAGAGCAAGGTGCAGCACCAGCGCAGCACCAACCTCCCGCACCTCCGTCCCAAGCCCCAGAAGCCAACGCTTTTGATCGACCGACTATCTTCACTTTCTCTGCTGGACCGACCTTCCCACAACTTCCTGAACAAGAAATGGACATGCAGGCCTCGGACAGCTCGACCCCTGCGTCCCAGGATGGTGCCCCAGTCAGCGTCTCCGTTTTGTCTCGAAACTCCCGGCAACAGAATCGTCACAACAACTTCTCACGACCGAACCCTCGGTCGTCCCCTCGCGAATCATCCGTCGGACTTGGCTCGAAACGAAAGCTTGCCGTTCCAGATTTTTTCGACTTATCTGGGCTAGGCAATCGAGACATGTTTGGGGGTGGCAAACGTGGCCGCTTCACCTAGAAGATATGGTATCGACGATTAGACGAACATATTCTTACGGTCACGCAGCGGTCAATCCATTCTTGTTTTCCTTTTCTTTCTACTTTCGGTGCATTAGTGGGAGTATTGCATGTGGTACATCGGACCACGGGTTGTTTTTCCTCTCCTGTCATCTTTACCTTATACTTGTGACTCATATCCTCCTTTTCTTTGCCCATGTTTGATTCTCCTTCCCTTCCTGCATTTTCCTTGGTCATCATATCTATTAAATCTATAGAGGTTATCAGACGCGGTGATACCCGGTGAGGCGGCTAGTGTTATATTAATCGTACGATCCTTTCTATATGCTACTTTGTACATGTGTATTACGAACAGAAGTGCTTGGCTTGACGTGCATTCCCATCAAAACAACCCAACGCCGTGAGCAGAGTACATGATATACAAATTGGCCTGGGTATCAGTTGAAAGCCCTCCACAGCCCCATGCCAACTAGGGTCGCCGAGATGGTTGCGATTCCTAGTTGCCGGGAAGCCATCTTGTACTTGGTTGCGCTTTGCATGATCGCCTTTTCTTGCATTTTCAGGTTCTTCATGCCCGAGTAGTAGCTGTATACACCGAGACCGATGAATGCAGCGGATCCTGTGAGTACTGATTTAGCCACAGAACTGTTGAGGAGCGCTCAAAGGAAGCAGGATAGCTCACCGGTCACCCTGCAAGACAGGCAGTCATCATAGGCGTCTTCTGCAAGCGCACGCTTTGCGTCCTTGGGCTGGATATCCCAGGCGCCAGTATTCTCGGTAGGAGGAGCCATGTTGTATTCGCTGAAAAAGAGCCAGGGAAAAACTTTAGCGACAGCAGTCCGGACAAGCTCTACTGCAGCCGCATCCAAAAGGAAATGCATGAGAAGGCGGGGATCAACGGCAGAACGGGGGGGTTTTGGACTCCACTAAAACGGGGACCGATCGATCACCAACCATCATGCTGCACCATGACCACCTCTTCCTACTACGTTACGCCCCCACCGGTCGGGATAGGTCGCCATCGCCATCATGAGCGGCCAGATCGATGCGCTCTATATCTATGACGAGCAGAGGCACGCCGTTCTTTCCAATGTTCTCGTTACACAGCAGTCACTGACCTGTCCTGTCATCCAGCAATCCGATCGTCGAGCAGGTCTATCGCTCCCGTCCTCCCTCCGCACCGGCCATTCTCCCGTTGTATCTCGCCCATGCAGCTCCGCGGCCATCGCTTTTATACATCCCGGGTGCTACTCCGCCGGTGACGGTATTTTCAGTGGTTCAGTCTAACTTGTTGTTTCTGGCCCTGTCCGAGGTTGACACGGAACCGCTGCTTGTGCTGGAATTCCTGCATCGGGTCGTCGATGTGCTCGAGGACTTCGTTGGGGCCCCCTTGCTTTCTTCGAAGCTGCAGGCGAACTATGAGGTGGTTGCGCAGCTTCTGCATGAGATGTGCGATGCGGGTATCGTATGCAATACTGAGCCCAATGCGCTGCAAGAGGTAGTGGAGATGCCGGGGTGGATGGGGAAGCTGTTAGGTGGTGTTGGATTGCCTGGGTGCGTCACGATTGTAGCGGAATGATGGTGCTCTGGTACTACCGTCTTATTTACACGAACTAACAGAGTGGTCGGTTTGCAGATCATCAACACCCATCCTGGGACAGCCCAATGCCTTGAAGCAATCCATGGCATCCGCCGCCGCGGCCCAGGGCCCTGCGATTCCCTGGAGAAAGTCCGGAGTCCGACATACCTCCAACGAACTATACGTTGATATCATCGAGTCGCTTTCAGTGACGATAGCGCCATCGGGACGGCTGCTCTCTGCCATATCTTCTGGTACTATTGCCTTTACTGCCAAAATCTCCGGTGTACCCGATCTACTTCTTTCCTTGACCGCGCCCGGCGGCCAAAAGGTGTTGGGACGGAAAATGGACCTGCCAGTATTTCACCCTTGCGTAAGGCTGGCGCGATGGCGGGAACACCCCGGAGAGCTCAGCTTTGTACCACCGGATGGACGGTTCATTCTTGCCGGGTACGAGGTGGACCTGTTACCAATCGATCCGGGACTTGATCAGCCCCCCAGCCATATGGAGAAGCTCTTCTTGCCTGCTATCGTGGACATTCGCAGGTCACTCGGCCCAACCGGCTCCGACTTTGAGGTGCGCCTTATTCTCAACACCAACTTCCCGGGCTACTCATCCTTCAACCGACCCGGCGTCGGGAGAAGCGGATCCGGCACGTCGACGCCCTCTTTTCTCGGGGGAGGAAGCGGGAACTCGTCAACGCCGGCACTCGAAGAGGTTGTAGTGACCGTGCCAATCCCCAAGTCGGTCCGGAACATCACAGACATGCAAGCGAGCCGTGGAGAGGCCCTCTTCTCACCAGGCAGCACCTCACTAGAATGGCGCGTGCCGACCAAAGACGCCGGCACAATTTCCGGGACGGCCACCCTCCGGTGCACCGTTGTGGGACATTACCTGGACGATGACCTGGAGGAGGAGGTCGAAGAGCTCGACGCCGACGCCAATCTCCTTCAAGGCTACTACGACGCCACGAACAGCTACCAGAACGCTGAAGCAGACACGACGAAACGCAAGGTCAAGAAAAAGAAGAAGAAGAAGGTCGTCAAGAAATCCTCCTCCCGCGCCGCGGCGGCAGCAGCAGCAGCGGCAGCCGAAGGCTCAGCGTCGTCCCCCGCTGATCCCCTCCCCTTGACATCCGAAGACCCTGAACTTCACGCCTCCGAACCACAACTCCCAATACCGCCCATCCAGCCATCCTCCCCACAACCACCCCAATCACAATCCCAATCCCAGAAACAATCCCCCACCCGCCCACCCCCCGAATCCTCCATTTTCCTCACGGCGCCCCGCAAAACCAAGACGCAACTCAACGCCACGCTGATGCCCACGTCGGCGTCGGTCTCGTTCTCCGTCCGCGGCTGGCTGCCGTCGGGCATCAAGGTGGAAAGCCTGAACATTGACCCGCGACGGAGTCGGGGGCTGGGTGAGGGGGTGAAACCCTACAAGGGGGTGAAATATATCTGTGTGAGTCGGAAGGGGGTGGAACGACGATGCTAACGAGGGATTTATACTTTCCCCTATACATCTACAATTGATCTACCTTGGATATGCTTGGCTTATTGAATGAATGATGTGCGCCGTCGTATAGTAGCTAGTAGTATCAGTATAGGATGGGTTCCTGATATTGCGATGCGAAAACTACCTCACGCACGTATATCCCAAGTTCTCCTACATCTTCATAATAAGTACATTAATATCCCCCACGCATCTCATTTACAGAGCTACTATATACTAGACTACATACCAAGCAATCTCCCTCACAAATAGGCATAACACAACGGCCCGGCCGTAGTACTCATCAACTCGTTCATCGCCCGGGGCCTTCCATTAGCATACCCGATATTAATCACCGTATCAAGCGTGGTATTTGCCGAAGGCGGCTCATTCAAAAACGTGCCCGTGCCCGAAATCGCATTCTGGCGGTCCTCCAGATCCATATTCTGCCAAATCCACCACACGCGATCAATCATACCATGATGATGCCAGAAGGCCGGATCGCCCGGACTCACGTAGACATCCCGTCCGGGATCCCCACCCATGGAGTAATGGCCCGCCCCATGGACACCGATGGATCCGCTCCCCGGGACACCCTGCATGGCCATTTCAAAGTCCCAGATGTCGGTGTTGTCGGTCAGCAGGGAGGCGATCTTGGGGTAGGTGTTGTAGCGTTGGAGGATGGCGGTGGTGAGACTGCGTTTGAGGCAGCGGGGGTTGTAGTCGAGGGGGTTGGCGACGGAGGTGGTGTTGCCGCCGGGGAGGGAGAGGGCCGCGGGTCCCATGTTGACGGTGTAGTTCTTAAAGGGCCCGCTGGTCACGCACCCGCCGCCGCTGCCGGGGGGGAGAACGATCGCGGGGTAGTTGCCCAGGTAGAGGTCGATGTCGGCTTGGTTGGGGATGTAGGCTCCGTTGCCGGACATGGAGGTCTCGCTGCCGTCGAAGACTTCCGAGTGTTCCATGTCGTTGGCATCGGCACCCCAGTCCCAGTAGCTGGAGGGAGGGGGTTTAGTTGGGGGAGTGAGAGATGGGGGGATGGGGATGGGACTTACGGAAAGTCGCCTTGGTAGCCGCACTCGTCGCGGAGAGCTTGCTCGAACTCGAAGGTGAAGAGTCGGTGCCAGGCCAGGAAGGTTCCCTGGGTTGATTGGGATGTTAGGGTTTGTGTAGGCGGGATTGGGGAGGGGTTTGTAGGAAGGGAGGGAGCATCCTACCGTGTAGTGAATCTCTAGCGTCTGGTTGATATGCGTGGCCAGAAAGTCATCATATCGAGTCTTGGCTCCTGGGGCTAGATGCGATGGCGTGCGCGCGGGCAGATCCTGCAGACACAGGACGGCGTGGATGTAGGCCTTCTTCTCGGCCTTGGAGAAGGACCTCCAGTCACGACGGATGCGCAGGGTTTCCCGGGTACAGGCCTGGCGGTCCTCCGCGCTGGCGGGGAGATTGTCGATCGTGACTTGGAAGGCCTGGCGGGCCAATTGCTCGACCGTGGAGGCTGCAGCGGCCACCGCGGAGCTCGAGGCTGCCGGGGACGCGCTGGTCGAGGTGGCCTTGGAGGAGGCAGTCGGCACGGCCCAGGCCTGCGACGCAAGAAGGCCCAAACTGAGGGCCTTGAGGGCAACCATGGCGTTGAGCTCCGGGGGGAGATTGAGGGAGGTAGAGACAGAACGGTCAGCAGCCGGCGCACCGGAAGGATGGCGAGACAGGGGATGACGGTCAATTTAAGTGCTTGCCCCCCTGCTAGCCTGCATATATAGTGGTCTCTTGCTATGGATGCAAGTGTCTGTATGCCGGCAAGAAACGGAGCGAAGCCCTAATGGATGGCCATGGAGATACTACTATGGTAACAGCCCAAGGACTGGGCGATGCGCGGTTTGCTGGAGACTTGGCTGCTCCACCCATCGGTTCCAGGACTCCGTCCGATCGATCCTCCAGGCCATGATTCGCGGGTGGGCAGCGAACTGGGATGAATTATACAACTAGATGAAAGCTGAGCCATCTCAGGGGATTCGTAAATGGGGAGGGATGGGATTGTAGAGCAAGCGTCGATGGTGTCTGTTGGTCAAGGCTGTTGCTGTTCCTGGGAGGGAACTATCCAAGATGCAAACACGGCCTGGTAATTACGGTACGGGAACCCCCGCCAACCCTGGCCCTAAAAGGGTCTGGTCCCTTAGTCGCCCCACATCAGCCGCTCTCCGCCTCTCTCCTCTCTCCTCTCTCTTCTCTCTTCTCTACTCTTCCCCCCCCCCCCCCCCCCCCCCCCCCCCCAACGGATTGAACGGCCGAAAAGTGGAATCGTTGTCCCTCGGGGATGCTGACCCGCGGAGCGATCGATTGCTGTGGCGATCCCGTTTGTGGTCCAAGTGTCAACCGTCGCCTTCCATCTCCATTTACAGTTATCATGTCTTAGTGCAACCCCGTGCATCAAACCCATGGGCACACATTTCTCCTTGTCTGCTTCCTTCATCATGGCCACCCGGGGTCTTCGGTGGTCAGCACCTAATCGTGGTCTCATGGTGCAACGACCGTCGTGCTTGGGTGCTGGACTAGGCGGACCAAATTGATTATCTCGAAATGAACCCTACCTCTAGCTCCGCGCTAAAGTGCTGTGCCATCGGAGATAGCCGCGCAGTCAACCACAAGAGCATGAGTCTCACGGGAGTACGTAACAACTTACAGGGGTCTTGGGTTCGGGTGGTGGTTAGTGCCGCTACAGTCTCCCATCTGATGCCTGGGATCCGGATCCATTTGCCTCGGACAATGGGAACCCCTGCACGACCGAGGTCTTCTTGCTCGAATGATCCAATTGCAGCCTCCTGGCCTGGTCTAAGCGAGATTATCTAGATCAGCACTAGAGAAGATGGGACAGAGCTCCGAGCAGAACGCTTTCGATGAGATGAAGTCGGTGGATAAACAACCTTTGGCTTCGGAAATTCTCCGGGTTTTTCTTCATCACGTAAAGTTCAACCAGCAAAGGATGCTGACTGTTCAGCTGGGGTGTCTTGATTATCCTCGTTCTGGAGCTTTCCTTACGACGCGGCTCGGATTTAGGTTTATGAATCTTACAGGCGGCATGCAGAGCCGGTGGCTCATGTGAAAACCTCGATCACGCTTTGATTGTGCGGGCCCAGGTCGACGCGATGCTATATCGTCCATTTTGCTCCCCCTTCTCTCCCATGGGTGCTCAGTGACTCTGCATTGTCAAATGTAGCCGTCCCAATCGACTGCGACTATGGCGGCAGATTCCCATCTGGGAGGCGCGGGCCTGCCTGCTGTGAGCCAGGCCCCCCAGATCCTGGCAGCCACCTCCATCACCACCGTCGTCGCATTGCTCGTGGTCCTCGCCCGCATGTATGTCCGCATCTTTGTCATTCGGAATGCCGGCCTGGATGTAGGTGTTAGAACGAACGGTGCTAGCTGAAGCGTTGGATTCTAACCGCGTCTAGGATTATATGATGGCACTGACTATGATGCTGGTAAGCACTCATCATGTTCTGTTGCAGCAAGAATCTGCTGACGTCGTGTCGTATCGTATAGTCCCTTGCCGGATGGGCGGTGGTCATCCCGGAAGTCATCTACGGTGCAGGAAGACACACCGTTTATGTTGAAAATACGGCCTCGATAGCGATGCACCTGAATTTCGCCACCCAGGCTATCTATATGTGGGTGATTGGCCTCGTCAAGGTCTCCATCGGACTGTTCCTGTTGCGATTCGCCCCACGTCGAAGTTACAAAATCTTTATCTGGGTAGTGATGGGTATGTCACCTAGCAGCTGCGTCTACGTCGGGGATTGAGCCATAGGAAGAGGCCATGGGATTCATGGTGGATCAGGCTCGATTGCCTTTGCAATCATTTCTTGCGTCTATGTTCAAGATGCTGATTGTTATCTCGGTAGTCGTCATGGCCCTTTACACCATCATATGTTTTTTCGTCCGTCCTGCCAGGCCTCCTTTGTCCATGATGGAGTGAAAGTCTAACCATTGACAGACCCTCGTTTTTGAGTGTAAGGATATACGGTCCATCTGGGATGAGAACGTAAAATCCAAGTGCTTCACGACCACACAACTTTTGAAGTTGAGCTACACAAATACCGGTATGAGGCATTTTGCCTGGTTCAGCTTGAAGGCGCAGTGGTTGATATTTCCAGGACTCAATATCTTGACCGACCTCATTTTTGCCATTCTACCGGCCATCATGCTACGGTATGTCTACTTGGCTATTTCCGCGGGCGCCTTGACTAATGGCCGGTCCAGACATCTACAAGTCAATCGACGTATCAAAGCCTCCTTAATCTGCATCTTGGGACTGGGCATCTTGTGAGCATGACCTTCAAACCTAGTTCTACCATTCTCAAGTACCTGCCGGGTGATGCTCTAACAGAAGTTGCCCTTTAGTGCTTGCGCCGCGGCAATTGTGAAGCTTTCCGTTCTGCCCAATTACGGCCGCACAGGAGATCTTCTATGGGATTATTCCACCCTCACGATTTGGGTCGTGTAAGTTGCTCAAGCCTGGTCTCATTATGTGGTCGTTTCTCTAGCTCATAGAACTTCACCCAGTGTCGAGTCGAACATGGGCATCATCGCGGGCAGCCTACCCACCCTGAAACCACTCTTCAAGCAAGTGCTGGGTAGCTATGGGAGCCAAACGAAGACGCGTCCGTATACGTACGGCAGCAAGCCGTATCGTCTACACTCTCTATCGCGGTCCCGTCAGGACCCACCGCAGTCCCTTCGCCCTGGGACTCTCAGCGGGATCGACCCGGTCCCGACGAAATCCACGGCTCAAGGTCCTTATAGCGATCGCAGCAACTCGAGCGAAGAACACATCCTGTCGCGGCAAGAATCCCGAGGGATCATTCTGACGACCGAGGTGGTCGTATCGCACTCCTCGGCGGCCTCGATCGCGCGGGGACAAGGGAAACGCGATGCTGTGGTGTAGTCGTTGTCTCTTTTCTTCCTTCTGGCTGCTATGGGAGAAATCCCTGGGAGGGTTTGCGCTTTGCCGTTGGACATCAAACGTATAAGATGAAATGAACAGACCCATGATGATCCATTCTTACCGTATCAAAAGAACTTCCGCAGAGAAAGGAAAACATGTACCAAACCATGAACCATCGTGTTCTGTTCCAACCCCATCACATAGACCGAGCCATATATTATACGCTCAAGCTTCATTCTCTTCTTCACCCCCCCAACTCACGATAGCAATGACGACTATCTACTCCCCTCCCCTTCTCCTTCTCAACAACGTATTGAGGTTTGGATGTGGGATGTGGGATGGGAATGGGGATGGAAATGGGGATGGGGAGGATGGGGGAGAGGATTGGAGGGAGGAAAAGAAGGGGGGGGGATTATTAAATACTTATCCTCTCTTACTGGCTACTTCTAGTTCTATTCTATCTCTGGGTTGTAATTTTTTGTCGACTCTCATCGGGATGGGTTTCGGTATCGGTATCTTTGCGGGCGTTGTTGGTATCTATCTGCTTGGGGAGTTTTGTATACTATCTTCGTCCTGGCGGGTCACTCAAAGATGCTGTCACGGTGGTATCTTGTACATATGACAAAAAGAACTCTACTGCTATACCCATAACGAATCAAGTCACGGAAATCACATTTCACATATATGTACATCCCTCCTATATCCCCCGCTCATACAAACTCATACATACATGAACGTCCAATCTCAAGCCACCCCCCATACAATCTGAATAGGGGTCCAACCACCCAGCTTGCCCGCCTGGGCCGACCCAATGCTGAAAGCAAGAGTACTCCGTACACGATGATACAATCAAGATTGATAGCCACTCCAATCGATAAGATCAATCAGATGAAAGAAATACGATACATGTAGAAAGATTAGAGCTTCGAGGACCGGCGCTCGAGCAGTTGGAGTGCAAAGTAAGCCACTGATGAAGATGAAGATGTAAGTATATGACCGTGTTTATTAGTGTAAATGGGGTATTTGACAAGAAACAAAGTCAAGGCATCGTATTAGTATTAGAGAATATGGGTGGTATCGCAGGAATTCATCTAATGAAGCGACGGGTGTGCTAGATCACTCTCGGTCTGATGGCGATGCGGACGGTAAGAAGTCTAGCATATCAAGCACGTGCAAGGGGCAGTGGGCGTTGGATGGGGAGGGAGGACAGAGATTGGAAATGAGAAGGTAAATATCACTCACCAGCAGCAACGACGGTCGCACGTGCCGCACCGGACTTGGCGCTTCCGCCGCCCAGAGTCAGGATGTACCGAAGCCAGCTAAGGCGGACTTTCTTGCAGTCCCGGTCAAAGTCGGGCACCAGCGTGCTGACCTTCTTGAACAGGTCATCCTTGCCGTCATAAGGCGGGTAGCGGATGGCGAGGAAGGTCTCGATCCAGCTGGGGCTGGTCGTGATGGTCCGACGGTGCACGAAGACGTCGAAACTGGCTTTGCCGCGGTAGGCACCCTGACCACTCTCGCCAACACCACCGAATTGGAGGGTGGGAATGTGCAGGGCAGCATCGTTGACGGCGACACCTCCCGAGCGGGTCGTCGACAGGACTGGAAGATGACTGTCAGTTTCTATAAGCAATGCGTGGCGTGGGCAGACATACTTTTCTCGACTTCGGTCTTGGAGCCGAACGGGTAGAGACCCAGAGGGGTGGACTGGATGCCGTTGGCGATCTGCACCGCCTGTTCGACGCTGTCGACAGGCAGGATGGGGATGAGAGGACCAAAGCTCTCCTGGGTGATCATGGAGTCATCCGGAGAGTCCACGACGACGACGGTCGGTTCGATGAAGCGCTCCTTTTCATCCATGCTGCCGCCCATGACGATCTTGCCCTTGGTGTTGTCAATCATGCCCTTGATGCGCTGGAAGGACGCATCGTCGATGATGTGAGAGAAATCCGAGGAACCCTTGGCGCCCTGGGGGTAGAACTCCTTGTAGGTCTTGTTGAATTCCTCAACGACGGCGTCGACCAGAGGCCGCTCGACCAGCAGGTAGTTCTGCGAGGTGCACAGCTGGCCCGCGTTCATCAGCTTGGGCCAGAACAGTCGGCGCGCGACCAGTCGGGCGTCGGCATTCTTGGAGATGATGGCGGGGTTGATGCCACCCAGCTCCAGGACAACGGGGGTGAGATGGGGAGCGGCTGCCTTGGCGACGATGCGACCGACATTGGCACTACCGGTAAAGAAGATCTTGTCCCAGCGTTCCGCCAGCAGAGCCTGAGACTCGGGGACAGCACCCTGGATGACGGTGTAGGCGGAGGGGTCGAGGGCGGCCTCGACGATTTGCTGGATGACCACCGCGCTGTGGGAGGCCTTTTCACTGGGCTTGATGACGACGGTGTTGCCGGCGGCGATGGCGCCAATGACGGGGCCCAGCGTCAACTGGAAAGGATAGTTGAAAGCACTGGCCGCATCGCGGTCGCCATTAGTTTTCCTGTCACCCAACCAAAAGGGGGGGAATTCCCCAACGGAATTGGCAAGAAAAAAGAAACATACCCAATGACCAGCACACACCCCAGGGGATCCTTGCGAATCTTGGGACTTGTAAACTTAAACGTCAGATCGATGTCCTCGGCCTTCTCATCCTGGACCCATTTGTGCAGGTTCTTGCACACAAAGACAATGTCGTTGAGCATCCAGGTGCTCTCGGCCATGACGGCCTCAAAGACGGGTCGGTTCAGATCCAGACGCAAGGCCTCGTGGATCTCCTCGACACGATCCTTGATACTGTCGCGTCAAGTAGATTAGCCATAGATTAAGCATGCGGGGAGGGGGGAAAGCTTCCACCAAGTGGCGTTGTGGGAGTCGGGGAGAGCACTCACGCCCAGTAGAGCTTGCGGAGCTGAACCAGTCGGTACTCCACATCGCGAGTCTTGTGCTCGTGGAAGGTCTTGCGAACTCGTGCGACACGGTCAGCGACCTCGTCGACCGGGGTATATTGGATGGGGGGGATTTCAATAGCGCCCATGGTGGAATAAGGTGCTGAGGGGAGATACTAAGACAGGGGTGGGGGGGGGGAAGATGCAAAAGGATGAAGGATCAGGAGGCGGCCGTTGACCGGGAAGATGAAGAATAGCGGAGCTGCTGCAAGCCTCACCGACGACCCCTGACGCACGGGGTCCTTATCTATCTATCTGTCGGGGCGATATAAATGATACGAGACAGAAAACAAAGGATGAGGTCAATTGTGGCCAGGATCCCGTATTCCCTCCCTAATATAACCCCCCGACCGAGGCCGGCCCAATGGTGGAATTCGCCGAGCAGCTTTCGCACATGCCCCCCCCCCCTCCCCTCATTTCACTGTTGCCCGCTGAAACCAGATGGACCGCGGCACGGCGGAGAAGATCTCCGGCCCTCTGCAGTCTGCCGGCCTTCCCCCGTCGCCTGCACTCGCCGCCAGATCCCTGCTGACGCGGGCTCACATGCCCCCATTCCCAGGCTCCTTAAGGTTGCGAGGCCTCGAGTCATGCACGAGACCCACTTCCTCGCAAGCCGGGCTCCTTTCGGATAGCTCTGTAGCTTATCCAGAGCACACTCCTCAATCGCTGGATTCACGAAGAATTAAATCGAAACAATGTGGTATAAGAATATAAAGCTAGAAGCACTTTAAAAAAATAGCAAGATGCTGAAACCCTTCCCTCCGGCTCAGTGCTTGAACTGGTCCTCCGTCACGCCCTTGCCCATAGCCGCGGTGCTACTGATCCCGCCCGTCACCATCTTCAGCAAATTGTCCACGTAGTTGGCACCACTCCATTTCTGGTGTGTAACCACATCCACTCCTTGCTCCATCTCGGGCTCCTGCACCAATTCGCCGTATGCCCGCATGCCCTGCTTTGAGTACGCCTTGGCGAACTGATGCGAGATCAGCGCCGTCGTGTGCAGACCCGCCAGGGTGATGAACTGCCAGCAGTATCCCAAGGCACCCAGCCGCTGGATGTAGGTCTCCTGCTCGTCGCGCGACATCGCCTTCTTCCAGTTGAACGAGGGCGACAGGTTGTACGCCAGCCTAAGCAATGGGTGTTAGCGTCAGGCGACGGACAAATCGGAATGACAGCACTTACTTCTGCTCGGGCCACACGGCGTGAACGCCATCGGCAAACTCCTTCGCCTGCGCATAGTCGGGGAGCTTGCTCTCCATCCAGATCAGGTCCGCAAAGGGTCCATAGGCGATGGCCCGGTTAACCGCGCACTGTGTGCCTCCCTGGTACCGGTAGAAGCCCTCCCGGGTGCGAGGGGCGTCCCAGTCCCAGTAGATGTCGACTCCCGTGATGCTCTTGGCAATCTCCCGGGCTTCGCGGTTGCTCTTCCCCTTGGCCTTCTTCAGGTAGTCGTCGATGACGGCCTTCTTGTTGGCGTGGGCGCCCTTGTTGATGGTGTCGATGACTGCGTCGCTGAACAGCTTCAGACCGGCCTGCGCGACCCATTGGTCCTCAATAGCCTGCAGTTCGGATCCGCTCTTGCCCGCCAGCTCCGCAGCAACCATCAGATCGTTGAGGGGCTGGAGGGTCGGGTTCGTCGAACCAACAACAAACGCATGGTCGCGGTAATCGATGGTGGAGGTGATGAGGGTGGCGGCCTCAGAGTCAGTTCGAGCAATGGCAAGCAGGTCGGTTCCTAGAGATGCGTCAGTGGATAATCACATGGTTAACAAATGGACAAGGCTACACACCCATGATATCCGCCTGCGCACGGATCGCCACCAGCCGATTGATGTGCTCACTAATGGGCACCAGCACCTTTCCGGCCATGTGGCCACACTTCTTCGTACCAGGGGCCTGGTCCTCAATGTGAATACCAGCAGCACCGCGCTCAATGAACAGCTTGGTCAGCTTCATCACCGCAGTCAAACCACCGTGTCCAGTGTCGGCATCCGCAATGATGGGCCGCAGGTAGTCGACGTTGGCCACCTTGCCCCGCTGCTCCTTGGGAGTAGTGATGCGCTCCTCGCGCTGTTTCCGGTCATGGAACAGCTGAGCCATGAACAGGTGGTTGACCTTGTTGGGAACAGTATTCTAGGAGTTGATCTTAGCAGTGATCCCACAGCCAGCAAGATACTCCGAGACCTACCATAGGGTAATCCGCAAGATCTGGAGACGGCTCGTCAGTGGACGAGGCTGTGGAGGAGCTCTGCCAGCCCGAGACGTAGACGGTATCTAGGAACTTGGCCATCTGGGTGACCATTGTTGGGTCGAGACAACCATAGGTGAAACTCGCAACTTTTTTCTGTTTGAAGTAATGTGAGTCCAGGCACGACTCGGAGAAGGAGCATGGGGAGTACGGAGTACATACCTCAAAGTTACCCTCCAAGATCTTCCACAACTTCTTGCTCAGAACATTGGAAGGATAGTCGATCTTCAGGTTTCCACGCTTGGCCACAATTTGCTCCGCAGTGAAGGGACGCTTGGTGTGTCTCCATCTGGAGTCTTGCCACCATGTCTGAACCGCCTGAACGTCGTCGGCGTACTTCCGGTCTTCGTCTTCAAGGTAACCCATTGTGATGTAGTATGTATAAGAGGTCACGAGGGCAAGAGAAGATATGCAAAAGCTTGATTTGCAATGGATATATATAATACAGTGTATCCAAAGATGATTATATAGCAGGAAGAGCCTCCAGGATCAATCCCAGCAAAGTCACAAGTAAAAAAGAAAGAAGAGATAGAGGGGAGAGAGTCAGACGACAAGGTAGAGGAGGGCACACGGGGAAAAGACAACAAAGTATCAGGCCGGAATCACAAGCCAAAGACCTTGGTACTTAAGGACCAGCAGATGGGCATGCGCCATCTCGATGCGTCAGAGGCATTGACTGGCCAGTGGTCGGTAAACGTTCGGTTCAGCGGGACAAGAAGGAAGGGCAGGGGCCCCGGGTCAATCTTGAAAACCGGGGAGCCCAGCATGGCTGAGTGGGTAGAGAGTCGCCAACGATTAGGTTAACTGTGTCCCAGGTTCACAAGCCAGGCCGGGGCCAACGGGGAAGCTGAGTGGTGGTGGTTCGGAAGAGAGGATCTTCGTCAGGCTCGATCCTCGGTCTAAAGGGACCAGCCCGAGCCCGCGACGGCCTGAGGCATTTCCCCCCGTCGCCACTTTCCCTTGGCCTGGTTTATGAGTCCATCCACCACCGAAGATGCCATCGGCACGAGCTGATAACCCGCAGGAAAAATACCTCATCTTGATGAATACTCCTTATTCATGGCTCTGCAAATTGAACCCAGAACCATAAGATACCATCATAATCCGACCTGACATCTATGTACACGGAAGTACCCCAGCAATGGACAGCCATGACGTGAACACATGTGCTTACTGCTCCGAGTCCACCCCCAATGACAATACATGACCACCACACCACCCGAACAGCAACCATTCATTGACTGTCATTGGCTCTGTCCTATATTACAGGTATATACCCCACAGTCAGGCGTACCGTCACGCCAGGACCTCCAGGCATCAATACCGCCAATCCCCAAACGGCAGCAACCTCGGCATGCGTTGCACCAATCACCGGGCCGTGAACAGCCGATCCACGAAACCAAGATCAACCTCAGCTCCGTCCAGTCCTCTTCTCAGCACACGCACGAGAATGAGTATCGGGAAATCAAGGAGCGTTGTTCCGTATTCTTGCGACCACGACAACGCCCTGTCAGGGATAAAAGAATATGGGGATGGGGATGGGGTTTCGGACGTTGACCGAAGGGATAACCATACCGTCTTACTGACCATCTGTCAGATTAGGATGGTGGTGGTTAGTTTCGGAGAACCGTAGCCTCTGGGACAGGGATCGAGTGTAGATCCATGGCCTGGATGCTCGGAGGTGCGGGTGGTGATGCATGGGTATAGATATCATTCGTGTGGCCAAGTTCGGGGCTGGCTGGCTGGACGGAGAAAGTCTGTCTTGTCTGTCTGTCTGTGGGGAAGAACAAAGCCTGGGTGGATTCACATGTGAATTTGACTGTGACCTCTGACTTTCCTCGTGGTGCTTATTTTTGAGGTCCAGAAACGTGAGTCAGACCTTGCGGACGCTCGTTCTCTGCCCGGTTTCCTACGTCTCGGGAGTTGGGTTTCAGCCCTGGAACAATTGCTCGAACCTCACAGAAATAGAACGAGAACTGAATGAACTAACTAATCATTTATGGATTTATGGCTATTAACGCAACGACTCAAAAAGCATCCAACGCCGCCTCCACCAAGACACATCACTTCTAGTCTGGTTATCTCCACCTCCGAATAATGACAAGCTCCCGTCTCTCTGTGCAAGCATGTAGCATATCAATCGCCTCAATCATCGCAGGCAATGCAGACTCTAAACCGCCCGCCAGTATGTCAACCCATCCTATCTAAGCTATAGAAACTGCGTCCGCTGAACCCATTTTTGCAAAAGTCCAATGCCACGACGGGCCAAAACAGATTGCCGCGCTAAATGTGATCATGCATCCCCTCTTCGCGTTTTGATATTCGCTTTTTTTAATTATCCTGTACGGCCACCGCCTTGATGTAGGTCTCATACGGCGTGATGGCGCCGAGGGCACGGCGCTGGTGGGCATTGAGGATCTCCAGTCCGTAGACATAGCTGGCATTGACCCATCCGAACCTAGAAATAACCCGGTTAGTATGACGTTCCGTGATAATGGATCCGGGTGAGGATCTTACCCTTCGCGGGGAGCGCCCTTGAAGTCCACGCCCTGATTGCCGTACTCGGCATCCACCCGGTGTGGGTCGATAGGGCGAGTGACGTCGTATTTTTCAACGACGACGCCGTTGAAGTCCACAAAAGCCTTCGTAATCATATACAACCACTTGTATGTCAGCCGCTCGGCTTCATCCTGATAGCCGTAGCGCATCAGTCCGGTCCACGCCAGCATCTGCTGGGGGGCCCATCCGTACGGGTAATCCCACTGCCGGTTGGGCCGGTCCAGTCCAACGGCACCCCGGGATTCTTCGGTTCCCGAAACCAGGCCTCCGTAGGCCTCGAACCGGGCAAGGGCTTTCACCATCTGCGACGCTTGGCCGGGGGTCGCGAGACCAGCCCACATGGCCCAATAGGTGGTGGCACTCTCGTATGTCGTCCGCTCCTGCTTGGCGGTATCGTAGTCAAAATACATCCCCTTTTCTTCATCCCAGAGATAAGTGTCCATTCTCATCTTTCTTCTGCGCGCGCGACGGTCCCAGACCGACGACGATTCGCTGGCGATATCCTGGGTCGATGCCGTCCGGAACTCGGGCGGAATGTCAAGCTTGTCCTTGAAATAAGTGCGGATAATGCGTGCAATATCCACCTCGTACTTGTACAGCAGCGAATTCAGATCCACTGTGGCCAAGTTGGCACAGACCCTCTCCAGGCGGTAGCTAGTATCATGTCCAGATTCGCGCACCGCCCTGTCGTGCAGGAAATACTCGTCGAGCTCTGGCTCCACGATCTTACGTTCGTTGTAGGCTTCCACGAACTCTTCAAATGACATGCCATGCTTCTCGGCATAGGGCGTCAGAATATGAAGGAAATGCGTTGGCTCTGTCTCGGGCGGCACGCCTTCACCTTCCGGACGGTATCTCGAAAGACCAGACACCGGATCAAATCGCGGCTCGGCCGTCCAGATGCTGTAGTACTCCTTGATCGCGGCCAGGGTCGCGTTGCGGAGGAACTCCTTAGCATCCGGCTCATTCTTGATCCGTTCATAGACACGCAAAGCCATATCAGTCAAGAACGGGGGCTGAGAACGCATTAGGTAGTAGGAACGGTTTGCGTTCAAAATCTTCGCGTAGTGCTTGATGCAGAAGCAGAAATTGACCACCATGCCTTTGGCTAGGTCTACTCTGTTGCTGACCAGCAACCCCAAAGACATCATATAGCTATCCCATCCGTAGAGTTCGTTGAATCTTCCTCCCGGAACCACGAATGGGACTCCGCTATATTCCGTCTTCTGGGTAGCTTCGTCGAAACGCTTTTCCATTGCCAATGCCAAAAGCCCGGGTTTGTTGTTGAGTCTCCGGGTGTACTCTGGCGTGATATCGGAGTCCAACAGCTGCACGTCAAGGCGCAGCTCTGGATGGGCCTCTGCGATACCCTTGTAATACTCAAACTGCTCCGGGGCACCCGGAGGCACATAAACCCGAGGCCGCGGGTCATCTGTCCAATCCTTGGGGTCCCGGCCAGCTTCGGCAATATTGTGCCCGTCAATGCGTCGTGTCAGGGCGTTCCAGAACGAATTCTTGATGAGCCGAGACAGACGCGCGACGGGGTTCTCACTGAGACGGGCCTCGTCCAGCACAATCTGCTTCCGACCGTAGTCCTTGGCAATTGTGAGCTCTTGGAGGAGGTTCGAAAGCATGTACGTTCCTCGCAAGTCGAATCGATTGTATCCCGAAGACGCGGCGGTTCCTACGGAGAACACCTGCAAGCGTGGTGGTCAGTGATCGGTAGAGGCCGTCGTTCCGAGATTCCAGGTCACACATACCTTGGGGCCCACATCTTCGATGGTGATCTGCATGTTCCTGTCCGTGTCCTCCCGCTCCAGGAGACTGTGAAGCGTTGCATCGACATCGATAAGGAATTTGCGGGGAATCGCTGGTGTCTCATCTGCATCGCACGTGCATCAGCCCCTGTATCCCACGATAGCTGAAAAGATCGATCGGTACGCACCATGACTGGCTCTTCTGGCAGGAAATCCGCCTCCGAGGAATTCCTGAATGTCGTCCCGATTGAATGATTTGAGTGTCTAATTAACGGCATCCGGCGTGCGTTAGCAGGGCTGATTCTGGGCTTATCTCAGAGGGGGGCAATGGCTCCCGACTCACCGAGGAGAATGCACGCTTACGGTCTCTCATGCGCGCGACATTTTCCTCGTTGCCATAGTAGACATCGGGGTCCGAGAAAGGGTCGAGAGAGCCGTTCCGTTGGTGCTGTGCACTTGACGAGCTCATCGTCAGGGGATGTGGGATGGGAGAAAGGACGGTCGATGACAGGTCGAGTAAACGAAAGGCTAGAGCGAAATGGGGATGCGAGCAGGGGTGGATGGTTCGTGGGTTTAAGGGGTGACACCGCGACGCCAATTATTGGAGACGCTAGGCCCGTTCGTGGCGCTGTACACTTCTCGGACTCGAAGTCTCGCCCAGGGAAGGGATTGCGATCGCACCGGTAAGACAATCTCGCTAAAGCTGGGGGTTTGGTAGGACAAAAAAAGTCGGGATCTGGATGGATTGCTGGGACAATGCAGCACACGACAAAGAGAGTTTTACTCAGGGTGGGATTTTGGCCACCAGCGGCAGTCAGCTCCCGTGTACTTTGGGGGTACGTCACACTCAGTATGTCGCTTGGCTTGGGTTTTGTTTGTGTGCAACCGGCGGTGTGCATGCAATCAGTTGGGGGAAACAAGAAAACAAGAAAGAGATAACGCTCCTTGAGGTCTCCCAGACAATTTGTACTCTCCGGCTTCCCGGCGTCTTAGAATGATTAATTATTACTGTATCTGGTCGTAGAGTTCCCCTCTAGTATGTAGAGAATGAAGTTCCCTTGGAGACTATGACGCCACGGGCCCGATGATGTCGCCGCTCCACTCAATAGTGCCCCCTCCCCCCTTCGGTATTTCCCCGGCTGCCGCCCGGGCACACTCCAGCAGGCGAGTTATGCACTTCTCCCTGGGAGGTTTATCGCGGGAGAATAAAGAAAATCAGCTAAAAAAAGCAAATGCCAGATCCCAAGGGTCACGCGGGACAACAAAAACCAATAATCCGAAATTGAAAGCGGCCTGTGGGTTATTGGCACCTGCTGGTCGACCCCTTGACGTGGCGTTGGATATATCTACAGAGAAACCGATGGTCGATCTTCCAGAATCTGTACATTCTAGATCTCTTCCGGCGCGGGACAACAGGTACATGCACCATGCCATCCCACTTTTCACTTCCCAGCAAAGCAAGAAGGCCTAAAGCGGTGGCCCAATCCATCAGACAATCTAGCTGTTATCTCGTATGATATCGCTTCATCTTCAGGTGTCTGCTGTCCATGGGGTCCATGCTTCGGATGCGTGGCAGTGGGATATCAGGCCGGCTTGCGACCTTATCATCTTCGACAAGTCGCTCACTGGGAAGTAAAATCGCTCGGTCGAGCTGGTATGGCAGTCCACGGTGCCTCCCGCGAATCATCATGGCGCAGATGACAATTTTACTGAAGATGCCGAACTGGCCGCTGAACGAGGTGGAGACGGTCGGGTATCCTAGACTTAGCCCGACGTTTCCACTATGCATCCATTAGGTACATCTGCCCACCGTGGCCATGGCGTGGTTATACTCACTAGGCAGAGACCACCTCGAAGAATATCGCAAACACGGAAAAGGCCTATTTGCGCGGGTCAGCGGCCTATCTCTAGCGGTGAACCGAGGGGCACGAACCGGCATGGCTGGGTCCATGATTTTCTGCGACTCTGCAATGCAGATGCACAGGATCCCAAGGAAAATGTACCACAAGTCAAAGCTGAGCTGGTTTCGCATGTGCGTCAAAACATATTTCCTGCCATTACTTTCATCCATCTCCGGGTCCCGTGAGAATACCCCAACCGCTTTTTCTTCGTATATGTTGGACGCTCGTACACTGATCGCAATCGGAAATACCGAAATATACATCATGACAAGTAAGCTAATTTGGACTGCTGGATTCACGTCCGCAAGATTGAAAGACGCCGTTCCCGTGTGCCGTGAAGATGCGGATTGAAAAATGGCCGCCGCAATTCGAGGGCCGGGTGCTAAATCACTCACTGCAGGGTTGTTGAGATCAAGAACCAGGATCAAGATGACGTCGACGAAGTTCAAGACAAATATGATGCCGAAAAGGATCCATGTCGGCCTACTACGGAAGAGAAGCAGATAGCACCGACGAGGATACTTCAGCAGGAAACCGAGTGGCTCCTTCAGAGAAGCATCCTCGGGAACACACTTGAACATGATCCAGATGACAAGCCGCAAGAAGCAAGGATATAGTGTGTTACCAGCATAAGCGAGAAAGCTCATGAGCAACATGGGGAAGACAGCATCATTGAATGATATCATGGAATCCGGAGTGAGAGTATATCCCAGGTTGCTGACCATTGTCTGTGCTGAGTAGATTGCCCTGACAATATTAGCATTGTCGTGATGTCTATAGAGATCATCTGCAACTGGACGTACCACCAGATCTTATCCTGTCCGCATTCATCGAGGTAGTCCCGATACTTGGCATTTGCATGCATAATCCAGGCGACGAGACATACCATGCCAATCACATGGAGACCAGCAAGATAGCCTATTGACTGCAGATGAGCGTCCTTCCTTCTCGTGCCATGAGAAGACAACAGTAAGACTGGGTTCTCGTACCGATAACGATTTTCAGGAGTAGCTTCAGGCTTCGATACTCGATGCCACCTAGTCGCTCTCGATCTGCGGCAGTTAAATTGTAGAATTGCGAATTCCTACCCAGGGTCGCTTGTGCGGAGAGCTCTGGCAGGTTTGCATCCTTGGAGAGAGAGATAGCTGGCCGGAGCGATGGTTCTCGAGCTCTACTAGGGTGTCGCCCAAACACGAATAAGGTCGAGGCTACCCTTTCGAATGGCCTACCGGAGGTACCCGAGATCTTTCTGGATAGCTGATTGGTATCACCAGAGTCCCCGTGGTTTGTTTCGACGTCCTCGTCGACATCCTCAATTCCTGCATCTTGGTGAGGTCAAGTCGTTTCCATATTCATCTGCAGCCAGGCTTACCATCTCTGCTCGGGCCTCTCTGGACCTCTGCTATGGGCACCCCTGTTGCTTATAAGCCATGGCCTGGCGAGCAAAGGGCCATATAACGAAGTACCTCTATCACGCTCCCACGGTGAAGGAATGTAGAGCGCCTTGTTAGGATCCGCAAAGGAGATGCTCCGTGGAAAATTGAGATTGTTGGACTTCGAACCGTCGTTCTCAGAGCATTCATTGCCGTTGTTTCTGGGCCTATACCACGATTAGCATTATCCTCTCGAAAGAAGAAGCATTAGTTACTCTTACCCATCTGGTACTAAGTGCCCAATCTTCAAACTGACAGAGCGCTCGTTGTCATCAACATCTTCCATCTCCGTTGATTTGGCTTGCCCATTTCCCGATGTGAAAGGTCCACTCATCACCCTCGGATGCGCTTCCTCGTCATGGTATTCATCTCTACAGTCGAACGAACCATTCTTTCGATCAAGGACACCAGGTGCTGTTGGAGGTCATCGCATTAGTGACCGTCTTAAAATCCGACCGAAGCCCATAGCGACAAGTAGTTACCAATCTCTTTCAGTCGTTTCTCGAACCAGTACAGACGTACAACGACCACTAGGATGTTGATGAATGCGATGTTCGAGGCTATCGGAACGAAGTAGATGAAAAGCTGCTGGTAAAGCTTCAGATCCTTTACATCGACACTGAGAGTGTGGCCCATATTAGCCTGTGCTCCTACCATCCAGAAGCGATGATTTATTTAAAGAAATGACCAACTGACGTGTTCAATCCTGATTCGGTCGAAGAGCTGACCCCGAAGAAGTAGGAATCAATCGCGCGGAGATTGCCATATGGATAGAGGACAACCAATCCTAGGAGACCCAGAAAGATGATATATGCATCTGTCCGAGAAAATCAGCATTACTTGGGCCATCGGAATCCGGCGGAACATGCAACGCACAATGCAGGGCGATAAAATTAACGCGCGGCTTCCACATCTTATGTGGCGGCAGGAGTGCTCATAGACGGGGGACTCGGATTGTAGATGGCCCCAACAACGCGTTAAAGCACAAGCCAATCACAAAGTTCAAAGGACAACAGAGAGTCGAGACTAGAACACATGGATTACCTGATTTCGAAAGCAATGTATGACTATTTTCCAGGACCAGGCCCTTGGGGAGTCCGCTGTGGGACCTTTATTTTGTGCCAATAAAGCCGGGAACCGTTCTGGTGAGAGATTTGCCCAGACCAATACGATCGCAGACCACGGAAACCCCACGCGATCGGTCGGCAGAGCTTAGATGGACGTTTCAAAGATGGACATCCAAAATGTAGGAGGGAATTTTCTGCACCAACCGTGTTGGTAGAATCTGGAGGTGGCTGACGGCGAGTGAAGATCGCCGCAGCAACCTTCAGCGTGGGTGTTGCAGGACAACATCAAATTGCTTTTGTGATGTGCAACAGCGGCGGGCGACCATCACCATGGTTGATGATGAGGGGCTAGAAGGCCAGACAGGCAAATGCCAATCGTTCACAGTATCGGTCGAGGGTTTAAGCATAGCCCCAACACTATTAGTTATCCGGTCAGCATGACATGCTTTCCAGTCATATGCCCACCCCGGGATGATGTCAAACTCATGCACTGCAGAGAAAGAGCCAGATTTCTCAAACTGAGTTTGACTATCATACTTTGCATGACTGGGGCACGGACAAGCCACTATTGTTTTGAGTTAAAAGCACTGAGATGATTCCAAACAGTTGATTTAGGTTATACCTTCTGCAAACAGCTTGAGATCGACCCTGTTAATGGCACATACCCCCAGTATCCCGAGGACGCATGCCATCGTGCTTACAGCTTACAGCTTACAACTTGGCAGCAACAATACTACCACCATCCAGGGTGATTGTCGCTCCATCACACACGAGCCGGTCCGGCTGCTCAAGAACAGGCAAGCCCCCGCAACATCCTCAAGGGTACCAATACGACCTCATGGAACATTCGCCTCGATGATCTCTCGGTGCATCATCTGACTTTCGAAAGGGCCACATGCCCAGGAGTTCGAGCTGCGGGTAGTGCCGGGTTAGTTGGTCAGCGACAACGTGGGAGTTACACAGAGTTACGGGATATTCCTTCTTCCAAGGTGGTGAGCCAAGGCACGACTCAAGTGGTGCTGTCCAGCCTTGCTTTTGCTGTAGGCAAAGTTTCAAGCATCAACACTATAAACACGATGGGTATCGAGCAGTTGGAGCGGTCGCGGCGGTTTCATCAGTGATCATAAAGTTGACCTTAAACCCTTCATGGGAGAGCCTCTAGATCATCATACCACGAAATCAAGCTGATATTTGAATGAGATGACCATTTCAAGCTACAAGCATTTATGAGGACATATGGCATTGAGACCAACGTCGGCCGGGGCGATGGAAGGATTGAGAAGATCGAAGCAGGCAATAACGAAGCAGGCAACGAATAGGTGAGCAGGCCAGGTCATCTGGTTGCTCACTACAGACATACATAGCTTAGAGAACATTACAACGCACTCTCCAACCATACATAGAAAAGTGCAGAAACACAAGTCAATCAAACATTAGGTTATTGACCAACACAGCCATTGACTCTCACCCCGGAGATATCTATCGCAGACATCTCAACAGGCCTTACCTCTGGCGCCAGATGGAGACTCGATCCTGGACCTCCCCATTGGCATCCTTGCCCACTGCATGCGTCCGGGCAGGCTGCCAATAAGCCACCCGTTCCAGACCTCGCTCGCTTGGTTCGCGGAGAGGGTCCATCCTGCATCGACCATGAGCGTCATAAGAGATCTGCTCTCCGGGGTGGCTGAGATGCTCCATGTAAGCCTCCGAGGAGAGACCAAACGGAGGACCCGGACGCGACGGGTCCTTGTGCCGTGGATATTCCAGGCAGATTAGATTGCCTCGCGGCGAAGGCGCCAATAGTTGGGTATGCCGGAGCGCCCAGGCTGGCCGCATCGACGGGTCCAGCGCGCAGAAGAACTGCATCCGCATGGTCAGCAAGCGTCCATATAGATCTACACTATCCCGTAAACCCAAGTCCCTTGGGCAAACACCATAAAACCAAGCCACAAAGAAGAGTCCCAATACTCACCGTATAATCATAAACCAAATCAAAACAATTCCCCCCCAACCCCAACCCCAACTCCCTCAACCACCCATCCTCAAAGAAATCCCCCTGCACAAACACCACCTCCCCCCTCCCCACCTCCGCATCCCGAACCGGATACTTCTCCCCATGCCCATGATCACTCTCTTCCCGTCTACACGCCTCAATCGCCGCAGCACTATATTCCAACCCATACGCATCATACCCGAAACTCGCTAACAGCAGCACATCCACTCCCCTTCCACATCCCGGAACTAACGCCTTCTTCCTATACGTCTTTCCCGAAGCGTCGGTTGCAATGGCGCCCCCGATTGTTCCCCGTTGCTGCGTCAATGTATCCTCTAGCGCGGGGTTCGGGGTTCCTTTATCCCATGGTGGTGAGGGGTTCGTGTTCCAGATCTCGGCCCAGCCGGTGAGGTATTTCTCGCCGGGGTATTTGGCTATGGTGTCGGGGACGGATTGGGGAGGGGTGGCGCGGGTGGGGTTGGACATGGTGGTGGGTGGTGTTGCTTGTCTTGGGTTGGGTGGATGTATGCTGGAAGTTACTAGTGACAAGTTTTAAGGTGTAGTGGATGCTGAGGGGTGTTGTATCGGTACTTGGTGTGAAGGATGAAGTAGAGGGTGCTGGGATTGACGTTCTGGAACTGTCTACGAGGTCGAGTCTGGCTCGACGTGGGGCTGTTGAGATAGCGGAAGTATCCACTTGGGTGGCTTTCTCGTCCATGGTTTTTGGACTGCGGGGACCATACTATTCCAATTTCTAGCAATGGAGTTGGAAGAAGCAATTGGGCTGTCCACAGATTTTATTCTTTTGACATACGCGTCCTCTTGGATAGCATACAGAAAAGTACTTAGTACTTTGCGAATGTGCCTATGATGCGCGGTGACTAACCTTGCTCACTGACACGATAGGGAGAGGTTCCTGGAGTAGCCTATTTACTGACAAGGCTAAGCAAATTAGTTGAAAACGTAAGGCTGATGAAGGAACCTTTAAGTCGCTAGAGTAGAGCCACACTCTCTCTCGCCTTATGATTAAGATTTGGAACCCGGAGGTCCTCAATACAGCAAGCCTGCTCAGTCATTACCCAGATCGGGTGTATATATTTAGGATGATCAGATGATATGTACGGAGTATTCGAAAATAATAGGCAAGCACTCTCATTCCTTAGCAGCGTGCTCCTATACCTTGTGGATGGTTCATCTTAATCCTATTCTTCATCTCATTACCGAGCGGCACAGAAACAAGCCGGCTATAAGCTTGACCTCGGCAAAGTAAGTGCATGGGGCGGAAATGGCCGCCGTCGGATGGAACGGCACACGTTCAGTTGGCCCTGACTGGTTGGTCCTGGCTTTGACCTTGCCCGCTATGGTATGGAGGGAGGATTAGGGTGACTGACTCAGGATTTTAGCGCACGGTTGAGAGATGGTTAGTAAGGGCACATTTATTCATTCGCACCTAAATTGTCATCGTGATGGCGTGCAATTTGCGTGGCGGTGTGAACTATTGTCCCTCATTATCACGTTTCATGTATCATAATATGGGGTTGTTGACTAGATACTACTAGTAAACAACTCGATAAGTGTACCTGTCGCAGACAAACCATGTAGTGTTCAGATAAGAATCCGGGCAGGATCTAAGCAATACCCCAAGTCATCTATGCCATCCAATAATATCAGGTGCAACTGGAGGCAGGTGGGGAGGCCCATACCTTCCTTCCTGTTAGGGCCCAGGCACTGCAGATAACAATCGGGCAGAGGTACCACCCTTGGGACCTCTCTTACTCCAACTTTCTCTTAACCATCTGATCGCAGGCGACCGACTTTCCTTCACTCTCACAACCCCATATTTATGCCCTTTTGAGAGTCTTCAATAGTCCTGGCAGATCATCTCTTATGCTTCATCTTAGCCATTAGTCAGTGGCCCCGCCTGCAAGGCCATTTAGCGCATGGTAGCTTCAACGTTCGCTCACCTTCTTCTGCTCTGTTTCGACTGTTATTGTGATCCTGGTTGATACGGACTTTATTGTGCCGTCAAGGTCCTCGAGATCTCATATGGGAGCAGTCGACAAGACAGAAGATGGCGGGATTGACGAAAGGGATTCCTGAAGCCGAGGTGGTGGAAGCTCCCCCTGCTGGACACAGTCACCCTGAAGCGACCCCATCTGATGACGATATTATTGAAGTCAAACACGGTCATGACTCAGTATCTCAAGGCTCCGACGACACTCCGGTCATGGAAGGGAAAGACGAGGAAGCACCTGTGTGCTCAACCTCCTCCAATGAAGAACAGGAACCTCCGGTAGTGGTGCCGAGATTGAAGCGACGAGGGCTTTTCGGTCAGCTCACATTTCTGGCAGAGGTTGAAAACCCCAAGGTTTACCCTCGAAAGACGAAATGGTTTATCACTTTCGTGGTCGCAGTGGCCGGAGCAGCAGCCCCAATGGGTAGCTCGATCTTCTTCCGTAAGTCGACAGTGTCCCTTGATGTTAACTTCGCTGCTTCGTACGCTTACCAAAGAATAGCCTCCCTTTCTCAAGTATCCAAAGAGCTGGGCACGTCAACCACTGTCTCAAACCTATCAATTTCACTGTACATGCTTAGTATGTCCATATTTCCACTGTGGTGGTCATCGTTTAGCGAAAGACTGGGACGACGAACGATATATCTCGTTTCCTTTAGCCTGTTCGTTGTCTTCAACGCTCTCTGCGCGATCTCTAGTTCGATAGCTATGCTTATTGTGCTACGGATGTTAAGTGGTGGTGCATCTGCATCAGTTCAGGCTGTTGGTGCAGGAACGATCGCCGACCTCTGGGACCCGCAAGAAAGAGGACGGGCCATGAACATCTTCTATCTAGGTCCGCTATGTGGACCTTTGATAGCTCCTATTGTGGGCGGCGCATTAGCCGAACGGTGGAGTTGGCGAAGCACGTTGTGGTTTCTGGCTGCCTATGGAGGACTTACCGTGGTTTTCATCTTTTTCGCCCTCCCAGAAACACTGGCAAACACAAAAGCCCCGACGTACGACATCAAAGACGAGCACGAGGAGCCGGCTCGGGGTCAATTGAGTCGCGTATCCTCTCGACAGGTCGTTCGCTTCACTACCCGGTGGTTGAAGATCCTCAAAATGGTTCTTCTTGACCCCTTGAAAATCATTCTATACCTGCGCTATCCCCCTGTTCTACTAACTGTATACTATGCGAGCATCACTTTTGGCTCGCTCTATGTGCTAAATGTCAGCGTCGAGCACACATTCGGCGCTAGCCCATATAACTTTAGCACAATTATTGTTGGCCTGCTTTATATTCCCAACTCGTTGGGGTATGTCGTTGCTAGCTCCTTTGGAGGTCGTTGGATGGACAGTATCATGCAACGGGAGGCTAAGAAGGCAAAGCGATACGACGAAAATGGCAAGCTGATATATCATCCCGAAGACCGAATGCGGGAGAATGCTTGGCTCGGAGCTGTTCTCTACCCTGCCGGGCTGATTTGGTATGGTTGGTGTGCAGATCGAGGCGTCTTCTGGCTAGCACCGGTATGTTCCTGGTGGCTGACAATGACTGCTTCATGCACCTGGACTCTTGTCTCCTGCGCTGCAACACCTTGTGAAACCCTACTGACTAATATTGCGTAGATGATTGCCAACTTCTTCTTCGGCGTTGGATCGATGCTTATCTTTGGCATGGCGACGACCATGCTGACAGAGTTCATGCCTAAAAGGTCCTCTGCAGGCGTCGCATTGAATAACTTCATGCGAAATATCTTCTCGTGTGTGGGCTCGGTGGTCACTGCACCAATCATCGATGCCATTGGCAACGGATGGCTTTTCACAATCCTTGGACTGGTTGCGTTTGCAAGCAGCTCCGTCCTTTTCGTGATGAAAGTCTACGGACCTCGATGGAGAAATTCCATGGATGCACTAAGGAAATGACATCTTTTATGGTCAAACTTGCCGTTTGGTACGGAGTCTAAAGCGTGATATTGGGTATCGATGTCTGGTTCTTGAGACTAGACTCTGTTGGTGATCGTTACGCATTGTCATGGTCATATTAGACGGTTTGTATATAGCCTTTTCTTCTTGGCTTTTTTTTTACCCCCGAGGGAATCGCCGGCGTCTTTCATTTTCGTGAAAAGCCGAGCCTGTTTTCAGGAGTCAAACACGCGCCGATATGATAGGTGTGAATCACTCAATGACTTCGAGAGGGCATTTATGGTTCGAGGATAGCCAAAAGCATGAATCCTGTTATTTTTAGACTTAATGAAGCCCAAGCGAGGCCAGATGCCTCATGCTAGGCTGTGGCGAACGACAGTCATCGCATGGGTCAATGAGAATAGAGGGCTGAACGTCAATGTTATTAAAAAGGTCCGAATCAATATCTGGTTGGATGGGTTCGAGATATTGTAATTGGGAGCCTCATGGGTGTTTCATATTGCGCCCGAGTGTCTACACTGCCGCCAGCGGTAGGTACCCAAACAATCAGCTGAGAAGGCGAGCGTAGTGGTTATGATAGCTCTTACGCTTCCAACAATGCTATTCTCGTATTTTAGCAGGCGTGAATGATTTAGATGCCAGATACTCTGACAGCACAGGCTGACCCAGTGAGGGTCCAAGCACGGAGTACGCGTACGGTTCAGACGGCATTTCGCCCAAAGAGCCACAGACCGGGGGACAAGTAAGAGCTCCGCCGGGACGAAGCGGCAACGTGCATAAGCGATTTCAAGGGCTAGGAGGTTAATGTCATGGCTATGGCCAGGGATGGTGGTGATATCTTGCGGCGAGGCAGCCATTTCCGGCTCGTTGCATTGACCAGCGTGGGATGACACCGAAGGTCTCGACCAGGGTCATTGGGTGGTGGACGCATCGCCGGACGAAAACCTATGGTGGTAAAGTCATGATGAAAATGCCATTCTCTTGGACCTGGCATCTGCAGTTGTACGACCGTACTTTGGGCGCGCGCTACGTATAATGGGTACCTAGGAAAGATCTGCGGGAAATCGGCGATCTCGCCCTGACCTGACGAGTTCGCTGGCAATAGAACGATCTAGTAATAAATGACAGGCGCAGAAAGATCTCGCACATCGATGTATCTGAGATTGTGACGGCAGTCGCGATGGCAATAGATAGATTGGTGACGTGGAGGGGTTTGTTGCCAGAGGGACATGGAGGCAGTGACGCTGATGGGTTGTATAGCTCCAGTCAGACCGGAGCCGGAGCCGTCAACTGTAGGCACGAATGCACGCTGGGCAGCTTGCCTGATGGGCGGGTGGCCAAGAAAAAGTCTCGGAGGAATCGGGTTAGCATCACGATACTCCGCTGTAGCTTTGCAGCTATCCATCTAATCAGTAACGACGCCTCCTCAACGGGCCTGATTGTGGGTGCGACGACAGCCACTCACCGAGTGCCAGAGCAGCAACGCCTCACTTATCGGTGGGTGCGACCGTCCGTCATCCTTTCCCACCGCCGTGATCTTGCCGTAGGAAATTCCTCGAAAGCATCGAGATGCTGGGCATCAGATCCCGAGGATCGGGGAATATCGTCGAGGACTGGAGACACGATGTATGTTCATGATGCCTCGTACCTCGTACCTGGCAACCATTGCCCTCTCCCTCTCTCGCTCTTCCCCTCCTTCGTGGATTATTTTGGGAGGGATGCAATGAGGAGGAGTGGGATTTGTGACACCCGACCGGGGGGAATCCGCTAGGCCTGGTTGGGCGGTCCAGTGATCTGCGGCTGGTGAAGTGTCCAGTGGGAGTTGCGAATCCCTTCTCTCCTCTCCTTCCATTTCCTTCCATTCCGTCAGGCGTCTTTCCCCTGCTCTTCTGGCTCTCTTTCTACCCTGATACTTTCATGGTACGGTACAAATGACCATGGGGCTAAGATCTTCATCTCTCATCATCCATTTCCCCTATCATGATGGTGATAGTGATGCGGTTGCTGTCGATGATTGATCGCCCTTACCCACCGAACGGAGCACAGTCGCAACAGTAATCCGTACAATGGCCATAGCATCGCACCCTAGTTACACCCCCAACCCCCTAGCTTTCTTTTCTGGCCAGGGACCCAGTCTCCATCTTCCTGGCTCATGCATCCAATCTATTGCCATTGCTGCAACAATCGTTGGGCATGAATTCTCGACAGTTTACGGAGGACTAGGATGTGCGGATGCTAATGTTGGTGATGAGTGCACTCAACATGCCCGAGTAACCATAGTCGCCCTTACACTTTCGATGGCTTTTCGCCATTCATTGTTCCGGATGCCAGCCTGATTGGCTGTGTTTATTCACTAGGCCTGAGATCAATCATTTGACCTTGCATTTTCAAGGCGCAGGTCTCTCTGCCTATGTCCATTGCTTTTTCATGCCCTCGGCTTGTCCACCCCGTACAAAGTACTTGCAGCACATTGGCTAACAACGATACTTTGGAACTATTCAATGCTCCCGGCCGCAAGAGGGCAAAGGCAAACGGAATAATCAAGAAAAGACTGGACTTCAAAGGGAAAAATCGCCAGGGTATCCCGAATTCCCGATGGAGTTTGTGGCACCACCCCCACCACACTAATGGCACATTCTACGGAGCACCCAATTCCCTGCGGGCTTGCAATGCTATCTGGACCACACTTTCCATCCCCCCCCCGCCACCACCTGCTTGCTACTGCAAGCTTCTGCTGCAGATGGCACTCCGCCGGCTATCCCCCTTGCCCCAGTGATGCTTCCGGAAGAGACCCTCTTTCTATCTCCGTCCGTGAGGGCCATGGGGCCCGTAAAACGTGGCCCAATGACAAGAGATGCCGTCGGGCAGTTCGTCCATGACGTCCCCAGCCCCAAGCCCGAGCCATCCCTAGACAATGTCCCATTGCACTGGGTAGCCGATGCACTACGATACGTCGCCTCGCCTTGGTCCTCGAGAGGAACCACACTATCGTTGGCGGACCGTCGGGCCTATGCTGCCTTTTCCTTCGCGCATCCAGCCTCTCATACTATAGCGTTTGCTGAACCCAGCAATTACACATCTCCCTCGTTTCACATTCCTTTTTCTTGCGTTGCCCCTATTTTTGGTTATTCTTTATTCGCCATCCCCCTGTCTTCTACGCCCTGTCTAGAACCCGGCAGGCATATGTCATATTTCTCCAATAGATTTATATTCGCTTGTCACACCCTTCCTAAAAGTGGTCACCAGAGACCAAGAAACGCCACTAATCCGATGCCATGGGTAGAAAAGGAAACAACAAGAAAAAGAAGAACAACAACAACAACAACAATAATAATAAGCAACGGCTCCCGGTAAACGACAATCAATTTTCCAAAGAGCAAAACCCTCCCCCTGATCTAGCCCCGGAACCAGCGGTTGAAGTCGGAGAAAATGGAGCACAACCCGGTCCAGTATGCACAGCTCCCCAAGTTTGAATACCAGACTTTCGAGCGTCACTATCAGACCTTCGACCGTCAAACTTTTCAATTTTCATATTACCCTGTCACTACTTCATCTACGGATCATCTGACGCCGCCTAAGGATCAGGACAACAACAACCCCGTCGAACCAGAGAAAACCCCGGCCGACGACAGTGCCCCAGAAGAAGGATCCGATAGTGCCCCTGCTGACGGGTCAACTTCTCCTGAGCCCGGAGGTATGTTGTACTTCCTCTCTCTCCTTGCCCTTGGCCCACCGCAACCTCTATCATACCATGTCTTCCGCTGATACAGGTCATCGTTGTCTTGTTTTGAATACTAATTATTATCAGATGTATCAGAAGCGACAACACCGCCACCAGAGACTGATGAAGCTTCCGGCGATACGAGCACTGAATCAAAAGAAGAGGGCGAAAGTCCCGCTCCGGAAGCAGACGACTCGGCTCAGACATCGGAGGATAGCCCTCCCAGCGAACAACCAGTTGAGGATGGAGCAAAAGACGTAGAACCGGAACAAGCTGAAGAAGTTATCCCGGCTGATGTCAATGACACGCCATCCGAGGAGAACACTGAAGCCCCCAACAATGGTACGCCTAATAGCAATATCAGTTCCCAAAGTCAGCTGACCTTACACTTCGAGGATGTCTTCCCAGAATGTGATCCTTCTGCAGAACTTGACAAAGTCGAAGTCGAAAAAGAAGAAGCCAATAAGCAAGCGGCCGAAGACGCCAAGCTCGAAGAGGAAGCAACAGCAGAAGCAAAGACGGAAGACTTGATCGACGTCAATGTCCACGATGATGGGCAAGATGCAACTGCAGAGTCTCCCGCAGAAAGTGAAGAACAAGGGGAGGCTGCTCCCACAAACAACGATGACGGTCATAACATCGACGATATTGGGGCGAACGATAGCGGCGATGCATCTCCTGAAGAACCGACTACGGAATCCAATGGAGAGGGCCAAGAGCAAGAGGCCGAAGCACAACCAGAGCCCGCTGACGAACCTGATACAACAGAGCCGCCTAATGCTCCAGAGAATCAGGAGCCTCAGACTACAGAGGACCTTCCTGACACCGCAGGAGCCGCAGATGAAGCTGACGCTCAACCTGATACTGAACCAGCCCCAGTAGAGGAACAGGGAGCCGAAGTACCTGCTGCAGAGGAGGATTCCCCTTCCGATGAGACTGCGCCCCCTGCAACAGCTGATGAAGCCAGTCCGGATGCTGAGCCTGGCGAAAAATTATCCGATGAACCCTCTGAATCACCTGTTTCTGAAGAAGATTCGACCAACGATGCAGGTGCAGAAGGAGGATCTGCTGAGGCACCTGCGGGGGAGCCTGCTCCCGTTGAGGAGTTTACTGATGAGGGCGCCGCAGATCAATCTTCAGCTGAGGAGCCCGCTTCTGACAGCGCAGCAGACGAGCCTGAAGTTCCAACCACCCCCGAGGAAGCCACCGAAGCAGCGGTACCAGCAGCAGAAGAGGCACCAGTTGAAGAAACACCGTCTGAGGAAGCGACGAACTCTGAGTCAGTCGACGGTTCTACCGATGAATCCCCAGCAGCAGCGGAGACACCTCCAGAAACAGCAAGCTCGGAGGAAGCCGGGGAGAGTGAGACGCCGTCTGAGGATAACCCGGCCGAGGAACCGATTGCAGAAGAGCTACCGTCGGAGGTCACAGTAGACGAAGCTCCAGAAGCTGAGGCTGCAATTGAGAAAGCTGCCCTTGATGAGGACTCTGATCACGTGGCACCTGAGCCTGAGGACGCTCCGGCTGATGCTCCTGCAGAGGAAGCGCCAGCAGAAGAGCCAGTTTGTGTCGAAGAGCAGCCCGAGCAAACTACGGGGGAGGCAGCTTCTGAAGAATCGCCGCCTGCTGAGGAAGTGCTCGTAGAAGAGGGTGGTGATGAAAGTTCTGAAGAGCCGGCCAAGGAAGAGCCGGTCACTGAAGCTGTGGCTGAGGAGGCCGCCTCTGTTGAAGAAACTCCCACCGAAGGACCTGCGGCCGAGGATCCTCCAGCTCCAGACGAAACACCACCTGAGCCTGAGCCTGATGAGCCGGCTGCACCTGAAGACGCGGTCGTTGAGGCACCGCCTGACGAAAACCAGCCTGCTGAAGAGTTTACCCAAGAGGATCCCATTGCTAGTGAAGACTCTTCACCCGCTGAGGAGTCCATAGATGAACCTGCAGCCGCCGAGGCTCCGACTGAAGAACCTGCTGAAGAACCCGCTCCCGTTGCGGAATCTCCTGTCGAAGAACCTACAGTTGAAGAAGCTCCTCCCAATGAAGAGCCTGTCGCCGAAGATCCTGCTCCTGCTGAAGACACCCCTGTCGAGGAGCCTGTGTCTGTTCAAGAACCTTCTGTCGAGGAACCTGCGGCTGAAGAGCTTCATGCTGAAGAGCCTGCAGTGGAAGATCCTGCAGTGGAAGAGCCTGCAGTGGAAGAGCCTGCAGTGGAAGAGCCTGCAGTGGAAGAGCCTGCAGTGGAAGAGCCTGCTGCCGAGGAGCTGGCAGCTGAAGAACCGACCCCAGCGGAAGAGCTTGCTGCCGAGGAGCCTGCTCCTGTCGAAGAGCTCGCAATTGAAGAGGCCGCAATTGAAGAGGCCGCAGTTGAAGAGGCCGCAGTTGAAGAGGCCGCAGTTGAAGAGGCCGCAGTTGAAGAGGCCGCAGTTGAAGAACCCGCAGTTGACGAATCCGCTTCCGTCGAAGAACCGGCTCCCATTGAAGAATCAGCTGCTGAGGAGCCTGCTCCCATGGAGGATTCTGCTCCTGAGGATCCAGTACCTGATCAAGACCCTGCTGCTGAAGCACCTGCTGTTGTCGAAGAACTCGCTGCTGAAGAACCAGTAATCGAGGAGCCTGTTTCCGTTGAAGAGCCTGCTCCTGCTGAAGAGCCAGTAGTCGAGGAGCCTGCTCCAGTCGAAGAACCCTCAGTTGAAGAACCCGCTCCAGCTGAAGAACCTGTTCCAGTCGAAGAGCCTACTGCAGTCGAAGAGCCTACTCCAGTCGAAGAGCCTACTCCAGTCGAAGAGCCTACTCCAGTCGAAGAGCCTACTCCAGTCGAAGAGCCTACTCCAGTCGAAGAGCCCGCTGCCAACGAACCTGCTGCTGAGGAGCCAGTAGTCGTGGAACGTGCTCCTGCCGAAGACCCTGCTCCAGTAGAAGCGCCCGCTGCCGATGAACCGGCTCCCATTGAAGAACCAGCTGCCGAGGAAACTATTACCGCGGAGGAACCTGCCGCTATCGAAGAGCAGATTGCCGAAGAACAAGCTCCAGTAATCGAAGAATCGACCCCCGAGGAGCAGCCGACTCAATCTGAAGAGACAGAACCTATCGAGAAGTCAATTTCTGTCGAACCGTCAGATCCCGTGGAGCCACTTCCGGAAGACAATATCAATGAAAGCGAAGGGTATGAGGCAGATCCGAGCTCGGAGCCTTCAGAGGAAACCGAGGCTACCGAATCCTCGAAAGGGGAGATCTTGCTTGGCGCCGGCGTCGCTGCTGCTGCTGCCACCGCTGCCGCCGCAGCAGTTCATTCATCACGAAGGAGGCACAGAAGATCGCCTGAGGTTGAGTACAATCGCAAAGAGTCGAGGAGTTCTTCTGATGGTCGTCAATCATTAAAGCGACAGGAGACTGAGCGTGTCGGTCTTGCCGGTCGATGGGCACAAGCTTTGAGGGAGTCCAAGAGACAGCACGAAGAAAAACAAAAGCAGAAGACTATTGCTATCGAGAAAGAGCGCCGACCTTCAGAGCGAGGAAGAGATAGGGAGAGGGAGCGCCAACGCGAACGGGAACGCCAGCGCGAACAAGAACAAGAGCAGGAGTGCGAACGAGAGCGTCAACGAGAGGAGGAACGCAAGCGAGAGCGCCAACGTGAACGAGAACGCCAACGAGAAGAACAACGCAAACAAGAGCGCGAACGAGAGCGGGAGCGCAGACGGGAAGAAGAACGCAAACAAGAAAAGGAGCGAGAGCGACAGCGGAGACGAGAAGAAGAGCGCAAACAGGAGCGAGAGCGAGAGCGCAGACAAGCCCGTGATCAAGAGCGGCGGCAACAAGAACGTGAACAGGAGCGCGAGCGTGCAAGACGCTCTGAGCGATCTGCAAACTCAGCAGAGCAATCTGAACGTTCCGTGAGTGGAAAGGAGAGCGCACCAGCCAGGTCCAGTCAACGCTCAGATCACTCCGGAAACCAGGAAATGGAGCGTAAGAGCAGCTCTTCCTCTTCGTCACGTCACACGCAACAAGCAGGATCCAAGTACTTCCTCAAGTACATGGCTGAGGCGCAGTCCGACACAAATGGACCCCTGCTGAAGATCAACGGCAACAAAGTCTCCGCCAATGTCTACAACCGAGAGAGAAGATCCTCTTCTAGCCACCACAGCAGCCATCGTCAATCGCAGGAAGGCAAAAGCAGCAGTGAGCGTTCCGGTGGCTCGCGGCCCGACGACGACGAAGAAGCCCAAGCCCGGGCTCGACGGGAAGCTCGCCGGGAGCGCAGAAAAGCCGAGCAGGAGGAAGAAGCAAGGGCAAGAGAAAAAGAAGAGTCTGAACAACGTCGCTCTCATCGGAGCGGCGAACATCGCCATCGTCATCACAGACATCGCCGCGAGCCTTCTCCCCCGCCGAGCGGTTCCTCCAAACTGAAAGACTTCTTCAAGGCCGCCATTGCTGCTCACTGATGATTTGCTTGGGTGTTAGTTTCTTTTCCCACGATTCTATTCCTGGTCTTTTTCTTGCAGATCATATTACTTTCATGTACTTCTCTCCTGACTGACCCATTTCATTTGTCCGTCCCTTCATTGCATGCATCAGCGATCATAGCATATGGAACGGGGCACTTGTGGTTTTTGTGTGAGCTTAGCCTATTTCGGTTCTATTCTCATGTATCTTAACATCTCTAGTGTGTTGCATGCAATTTATGATGATGAATTCTTCTTTATCTGTGGTTATACTATGTATATGTCGTATTCTTAGTTTGTGTCATCTACAAAAGTGCTACATGTGCATTGAAGCAAATGGATTCTTCATGGGGTTCTACCTCGCGTCACTCCTTATTGATCCAATATTGGCTATTAAGGAGCTTGGAATACGATGATCTGATGTGATAGAATCACTTGTTATACATTAGTATGCGTATGGTTTTAGGTCTCAACACTTGAGGTTATGATGTATTGGTATGTCTCACACGACTGGAATTGCCAGTCCATCGCCTCTTAGGTCACTTCCTGCGCTGTATATCAACTTTCCATCATCGTAGTGACAACGGATGATCTGTCCTCGACCAAACATGCCCCTCTTCCATCCAGTCAGGACCTTGACCTGATGACCCAGCTGCTTGAGGCCTTCGACAGCTTCATCGCTGACTCCTTCTTCAACATAGACTGTACGATCAATAGTCTTTCCTATCTCAGGACTGCCAGCCGCGATGCAGATTCGGGGCGCATCAAGCGCAGCCTGTGGGTGATAATTGAATGCAAGCATATTAAGCAGGACCTGGACGTGGCCTTGCGGCTGCATAAAGCCACCCATGACACCATATACCGAATGCAGAGAACCATCAGAGATGTTGGTGATCATTGCCGGGATGATGGTATGATAGGGCCGTTTGCGCGGGGCCAAGGCGTTCGGATGCCCAGGGGTCAGCGAAAAATTCGCACCCCGATTTTGGAGCGTAAATCCGCACCCTTTGGGTATGATACTCGTCCCAAATCCACCATAGTTGCTGTTGATGAAAGATATGCCATTTCCTTCTTTGTCTGTCACTGCAAAGTAGACAGTGTCACAGTGATTGTGCGCGGGGCTACCATGGTCAAGGATATCGGACGCCTTTTCAGGGCTGAAAAGTTTGGCCCGCTCCGCCAGGTATTCGCGCGATATGAGGTCCTTGCTAGGAACCTTCTCCACGTCCGGGTCAGTGACCCACCAAGAAGCATCAGCAAACGCAATACGAAGACTTTCGATGACAGCATGCAAATACTCAGCAGAATTATGCTGGGACTCAGTGAACTTGGGAATCTTTCCCGTACGCTCTAGTTCCTCAAGGATACCCAAGGCCATTAGCGCAACGATACCTTGTCCATTTGGCGGATGTTCCCAAATCTCAACGCCCTGGTTGGCTTCATCAGACGTTCCAGCTGTCTGCTTCTCTACAATATCTTGACCGGTAAATTTGAGTGAGATGGCCTCCGTTTCCTGGCTTCCGGTTTCCGCGTGGTACTTGAGGTCATCTAGGGTTATGTAGCCTCCCAGATCCTGAACGACTTTGACCAGCTCCTCTGCAACGCGACCTTCATAGAAGCCCTTTTTCCCTTCTGCGGCGAGTGCTCGGAATGTGTGAGCGAGCGTGGGGTTCCTCAAGATTTCTCCCGGGAGAGGGCTCCTAACACCATCTTGGGCGTTCGGATCGGGCTTGAGCATCTCATGGTAATTAGGAGATGCATCACGGATCAAATGCTCGCTTTCGTGCCACTAGTGAGAGGTTAATTTCTGGTGGCTGGTAAGGATGAAAGGGCGATATGTGCTTACGAAAAAAGATGCGAGCTCCGACACAGGAAAACCGTCCTCGCCTAGCTCAATAGCTGGACGCAGGATCTGTTCCAGAGACAGGTTTCCACTGCCAAACTTCTCAACTGTATCCACCCATCCTGCAGCTGCACCAGGGGTTGTTACGGCCAGGACACTGGTCATTGGTATACTCCCAGAGTCGTCAGGGCCAATCTTCAGATCCTGCCTAATCTTCTCGAGCGTAGCATTGGCGGGATATCGGCCAGAGCCGTTCAACGAGTGAACCTTTTTGGTCTTAGCATCGTAGAATAGACAGAACATGTCACCGCCAATGCCGGTGGATGAAGGCTCCGTGATGTTCAGTGCAGCGGCTATTGGACAAACTTCTATTAGTTCCAAATCCTGTTGGTGTCATATCTTTCACTGACCTACGGCCACAGCAGCATCCTAGTATAGATGTCAGCGGCACATCCTGTTAAAGAGAATCGAATTTGTCCACAACATACTGCAGCATTACCCCCTTCACTCAGAATTCTTTGGCCTGCAGCGGCCGCCAAGGGTTGAGTACAAGTTACTATGCCTTTTGTACTGTGAACAGTACTCCTTCGACTTGCAAAAGGGGCGAAATCGGGGTTGAGCCGAGAATAAACAGCTCTGGAGTTTAGAGGCATCTTGGCGTGTTGTGAGGCGATGATTGCGGTTCGGTAGAGCTCCGCGTGGGGTGAGGAAGGTTCAGAAGATAACCGGCGGAGATGGGTCCAAGGGTAAAGGGAGGAATTTAAGGTCCCTGAGCTGGAATGGGAGTGAGATAGCGAAGGGTTGGAGCCATTGATCAATCCGGTGCGGCCAGGGGAATGAGGTGCTTTACCCCGCCGCGTTGGAGACGCTATCTTATCGGGGTAGTCGGGGCATTTCCCGAGGATACTTCGGGGGGCTCCCCGGGGGCGCGGATGCATCCATGGGTCGGAATGACTAGAACACACAATTGAGCATCATGTCACCGAAACAGGCCACGCCTTCATCCCTTTGTATACTTGCGGAAGACAAAGTAAAGATAGAGCTGAGGCCAGAGAAGAGGAGGAAGAAAGGAGAAGAGCGAAGTAGAGGCGGAAGAGCGGAGGGAAGGAGCAAAGGAGCACCTTCCGGATAGAGACAAGGGCGCGGCCAGGCCCGAACGGGGAAGGCGCGCGCACCTGACGGCGGACGCGTGACGTTGGGAATTGCGACTCATCCATCGTCCATCATCCTTCCCCCCATCGCCCGATAAGATGGTTGAGATCCCACGAGGAGGATCTGATATGATCTCTCTGTCTTCCTATTCCCCTGCAGAATCTGCCTGAAACTGCCGGATCCACTTCCAAACCCCCCATCAGACCCAGCAATCCCGCCACGGATCCTGGATCGCCGAGACGAACCACTGCGATTGATCTCAAGGACCCGCGCCGAACCCGGAGCTGGATGATTCCCTGCCGTATCATTCCACTGCACGGGTCAACGGACACGCACACCCGGTTGTACGCATTATAAGCCTATTATGGCCCAGCCGGATTGATCTCTCTGGCCTGCCTGAGTCTTGTCGTTCTTCTTTCAGTCTGCCGCCGGCTAGCAAACTCCTGTGGAACGTGTGAAACTCTTCCCTACATACTGCATTATTCTACCCTCAAAGCAGGATGGTGGTGTTTATCGACTACGATGATGATGTCCTCAACACGCATCATATATCGGGCCCCTCTCATACCCACCGTTATTCGTACATAGAACCCAAAAAGCCCAGGTTATCCAAGCCCTTTCCCGCTGGTGCGGGGGAGCCTGATCGCTCAGCGGATGTATCGGCAGACGACGATCGCTCTGCAGATCCGTTGCACAACATTCCTTTCCTCCCTCAAGAACAACAAAATCCGAATCGCAACGCTTTCTCGGCTGCTTTGAGCTGCTATCCGTATGAGACACTTTGAACCAGGCCGCTCCAGTGTCTGGTTCTGTATGTTGTGCTGACTGCGGGTACAGAATCATCAAGGAGATCGCTCGTTCGGTGGACTTGAATACTTTGCACGCCCTTTCCCGAACATGCCGTCAATTCCACGCCAATCTGGCCCCATATCGCCAGCAGCTGATCAAGCAGACCTTGCGTTGCGAAAATGAGTACATCGAGACACTGTCGGACATGTTGGATAGCGGGACTGCTATTCCCAACAGCGTCAAGTCGGTTCTGCGGTTGCTCAGCCAGAATGCCAGGAGCTCTGGCCGCATGACCAGTGGCAAGATCGCTAAGTGTGCCCGAGACATGGTAGCTGAATGCCGCCGATGTTCTAAAGTTGTGTGTCGCGTAAGTCCATCCAGCCGAATGCTATGTGGTACTATAATGATTCTAAGACACATGCCTCCTAGAATTGCACTATAAAGCCACCATCCAGCAGTATGCTGAAACATCGTATTCGTCGGTTGTGTACCACATGTCGTACGGCCCCTTTAAGCGACCTAATCGAGCCACCTTACGAACACACCCATCCACCCAATACCTACACTGCTCCATCCACGCATCCTCCCCGGTCGGTAATCTCTGCATTCCGGCGTACCCCATGCTCCTGCGATGATGCTATATGGCTCTGCCATCAATGCGGGCACCAAGTACGCAGCAACGATACGACCTACCGTCGGGTTTGGACGTGGCGCACTCGATACAGTACATACCTTGGCGGTCTAGGCACAGGGATTGGGGAAGGCTGCCAGGGCGTCAAGTGTGGTCGCGGAGAGGACTGCCTTGCGGCCCAAGAGATTGAGCTGGAGGTAGAGTGCGAAGCGGACGAAGCATCAGGGAGCCCTCCTGACTACAGCCGCTACTACGAACACCGGCACAGCCAGAGTCCTCCACGCCACCTCAATCACATCAATGAGGGATGGGATCATCGCGAAGAAGAGGAACCTGGCTACTTCCGACAGGAAATCATCGGCATTGGAGGGCGGGTGAAACAGAAAGCAAAGAAGCGGGTCACAGTCGGTGCTTGTGTAGTCGAGCATGAGGATGAACGTGAAACGGGCGATTACCTTATCAGAGAGGAGCGGGGGCAGCATCGAAGCTGGTGTGGATGGTGTTGGAGAGTCATTCCGGCCAAGGGCGAGCTGTAGAGCGCTAGTTAACGATGCGAGCCTTAGCCCGATGGATTATCAAGTACCAGGCCTGATCATCAGTAGATATGGAGTCGTGAATACGGTCGAGTAATCTAGATCCCTTCATCATAGCTTGATATCACATGTCTCATCCCGACCAACCATCATCAATCATCTGTTAACAACCGACCCCATCCAGATAACAACAAGCACTTCATCTAGACCCAATCTTCGATACGACCTTTTTGATACCCATCTTCACCCACAGCAATTCAGCAAAAGCAAGTACTTGTCCAGGCACCAGTCTAGGGTGGCCCTTCTTCTCAGTCTAAGAAATCTCTTACTAATAAGCGACCAGTCAAGAAGCACGATTTGCATTGGCCAGTATCCATGTCTAAGAAAGTATATCCTGAGAAATATAAGACCAATCAAGTTGCAAGAAACTGCACTAGTCTATCTAATATACAGAAGTTTATATGAAAGTCAATCAGGCATTGTACAGGGTCGCATGAAAAAGAAGAAGAAACATCATTGGCTCAGATAAAGCATCAAGATCAAAGCGTAGACCATAACATAACTCAATATAGCATAGCATATGAACAGTCAACTGTGCGCGTTGCAAACAAAGTAAAAATGAGAAAGCCACAACATGGGTATATAATCATGAGAAAGAAGTAAAGGTGAAGACGGAAATCGGAGATATTTGGACAAAGAAGGGAAGAGAAGAAGAAAAGGAGAACAAAAAAAGACTCAAAAGTCAGGGCTTTTTCCAAACAGGATAACAAAGGAAATATATGTAGAGAGAACATAGGAAAGAATTGAAAAGACTTGAAGGAAAGATAGCACAAAAATTGGAAGATAGGCCGACAATACTTTTGTGGCTTTGTGGGAACCTCGTGATTCCCGCGATGCCGGCTTCGAGTAGTCTCGCTGCATCGCGACATTAACGTCGTATTATAGTTCTGCCGAAAGGTGTGAGAACAAGTTGAAAGCGACGATTTGTAGCTGCTCCGCTTCTCATTGTCCTGGTTTGCCCTTCTCTTGGTTGCATTATTCCGATTTCGCGCTAATTATGCGTATCAGAAAAATTAGTACGCATCGCTGCGCCTCATTCATAGCGGGGGTCCCGATAGGGCGAGCAATAGCGAATTAGTCGTATAAAAACACGGCTCATAAGCCCCGATTAAGCACCGGCGAATCCGCTAGTCGGGTGTCGGTGTTCAAGAGTTTAGGATCGTCACTTCGTGTTGGCTTCGCTGGCATTCACAGCGCCCATGACTTCCAGTTCATCGCGGGCGGAAACGCTGCGGGCGGAAGAGTATGGTCGTCGTATGCCAGGTGGTGGGTGGTTGACCAGCCAGGAGATGGATAAGGGCAGTGGATGGACTGTAAATGGCCAAGTTAGATATGACAAAATTGTAAGGGGTCTTCTGGTCGACATACCGGTTGGAGAAGGCTTTCGGTGAGAGGGAGCGGCATCATGCTCAGGGAGGGGAGGCTGATGTCTGGCTGTTCCCAGCAACGCATGTTCGACTGCATGGACATTGGCGAGGAAGTCAGGTCGGGTTCCATGAGACTCTCAGGATATGGCTCAACGACTGTGACCGGTGTGGAGACAGCAGATGAACGGGAGTGGGAGTGAACTGAGAGGGAAGTTCCGTCCGAGAGAGGGGACGGACACGTTTCCGGGGTAGCGTAATACCGACTGTCTTCTACGGACTCGTGGACTTGATGGTGACCCTGGTACAAGGGAGTCTGGTGCCCAGATGGGATTTCCACGCTGTTCCACATCATACCGCAGTCGTTGGAGAGATCCGGGTGAATAGCAGGTGCCACGAGTGATCCCACCGACATCGCATTCTGCGGCTGGGTTACAGCTAGATACGGCCCTTGGCTCGTGGGCATCGTCGTAGTGGTGGGTACATAGGGCTCGGAGATGATGGGAGTGCGGTTCTGCTGTTGCCATTGGGCTGTCCGATCCATCTGTGCTTCCAACTCGCTAGAGATCTTTGTCAGTATACATGGCAATTTGCTTTGCTCACGGTAGTATGACGTACTGTCTCTCCATGTGGCGTGCCAGAAGGTCCGGACGGTGAAAGGCCTTCTTGCAGTGGCTGTGGGTACACCGAAATAGAGCTTCTGGGTTGTGGTTCAACTCATGGCGTCTACATCTGAAGGTCAGTATGTACACGAGCGAAGACATTGAGACGCAAGGGCAATGGTTTACCTTCTGTGCTCTGCTCTTGTGAAAACCTGAATTGAGATGTCAGTCACGGTTCGTGTCAGTCTGCTGGCATCTTCGTGAAACTCACTTTGTTGCAGCCCGGGTATTCGCAGGCATGCACCCGCTTTCCCTTCTTTGCCTTGCTGATGCGGTGTGTGGTTGGGGTGTAGGTAATAGGGAGAGGGATCTCCGATTGAGTAGTGCTTCGACGCATTGTGGATGCTTTCTTCCTGTCTGTTGTGTGTGGCGATGTTGCAGAAGGGGGTTGATTTAGTTGTTGTAGTAGTTGTTGGGAGGAGTGTTGTAGTTGTTCAGAGGATGAAGGGGCAGGAACAATTGACTTTATAGAGTTGCCGTGATGAAGTGAGAATAGACAGGAGTTGGATTGGCGAACGGGTGGAAGATATAGTTTTGGTTCCTGGAGGAGAAGATCCCTGACCATTCTGTGACAAGACCCAGACCTTGTCAGGAACGGAACATGTGGTAGTCGTGTGGAGATTGGGGGGGGGAGAAGTGGGAAGGTGGGCTGTGATGCAACGATGCTAGTAGAATCGGGGAAGGGCCCAGAAGAGTGAGCTCTAACGAGATGAAGCAAGAAAAATGCCTCGCATCTGCAAGCTAAGATGGGGGCAGTGAGATGGAGGGGGAAAAAAGTAAAGCGACGATCTGAAACGTAGGTAATGGTGGCAGAGTCTAGAGAGGCTCCAGGGTCGAAGGGTAAGCATTGAGCACCAAGCTGCAGTGATATACAAGAACCCCCCAATGTGGCTAGCCCGGCGACAAAGAGGCCCCCCCGAGCGATCGCCGGAGGAGGGGAGGGGAGATGATTTGGAAGGGCATTCCAATAAAATAAAATAAAATAAAATAAATGTTATTATTCTGTCAGAATGGAAAAATACCCAAATTAAAATGAATAAAATAAATCACCTTAATCATGATAATCATAAGAATAAGCAGAGATAAAAATAAATAGGACAATGAGATTATCATCCAATCCTCGTCGGCTGAACCAGGGAATGAATGCACCTAAGCGAACCAGTGCATCGCAGGGTGCTACAGCAAGCAAGCAAGCATGGCTATGTTGGACGGGAGTCCGCCCATCGGGGAGCAGTGCGACGCTAACCGGCGGATCAAACTCGAGTAATTGGAATTCAGTCATCTGTTGCCCGATGCAGCTTATTGACGGATCAATCTAATTGATCCGGTCAGGGGAATAATAATAATAATAATAATAATCGTAATAATAACAATAATGATAATAATACGGAGTAGCGAATGAATGAATACGGGAGTCCACCAAAAAAAACGGGATGGCCTTTTTGTCATCCTGCAGGAGGAACGATGGTCAACCATTCCTTCCCTCTTCCGGCCTGGTCTCATCCACCGTCTGGACGGGGCCCGTTGGTTCAACGGGCAAATGACAGCCGACACGGGGCCAACATTCCCCCCAAGCGACAAGTACTACGGAGTAGTAGCCAAGCAGTGCGGCTGAGGCGTACTGCATGATGGGGTGAAGAAGGAGAGGCCCTGGGGCGCCATTATTTTGGCAGACGATTGACGACGTAGGCTCTTGGACCTTTGTGCCTTGCTCGTCGACTAGTCTAGCCGGTCGGACGAACCACGGCGCAATACACTTCAACGGTCCAGTGTTGGCTTCCACTGAGTCCACTGCATAAGCTGATCCATGGGTTTTCCGATCGCCAGTCCCGGCCGCCACGAGGATCAAGGAAAGTTAGCCTTCCCACGTTCCCAACCCAAATCAAATTAATTAACGGAATCCGCGGAGACTGAACATCCTTTCGAAGGGAAAGGAGGATGACTACGGAGAAGATATGGAGAAAGAGGGGGATTAGGGATACCCCACTCCCCTGGCAATACCCTGTGCAGTGTGCACATGGCTAGATCGATCTTGTCAGCTTTTACTCCGTATACGAGTCATACGAAGTACACAAGCAGTATCTGCTGCGGCTCTGATACTATCCAGGCAACTGGCGTCATCGGACTTGGGTGATACCAACTGCATTATAGTGGCTCACCCCGGTCATTCTTTTATCCTAATTGCGATGATATTGAATTACTGACCAAAGGGCGAACAGGTGAGCTACTGGACATGGGGGCAGTCTCTGAAGCGATGTACGGGGTAGAGGCAGTGTCGATAAGGAGACGCCGGCACTGAGCAGACATCATGCAGAAGCTGCATGAGTAGTGGGAAACTTGTTGGTTTCCCGAGCCTCTTGATTGGAGCGTTCGGTTAATGCCAATATGAGATCGCATCATCATTAATACATTATGGCCAGGCCTGTTGTCCTCTAGCTTGCCAACCAACAACAGACTTAGGCAGGCTAAAGTAGTGGCAGGACTGATCTGGCCAGGATAGCCCAGCAGGCCGTCCTCGCTGTCACTCCTCAGGCTTTCCCCCAAGCCTCCAGCGCTCCACTTTGGACATGGTCTGCTGAAGCCCAAGGACTAAGAAGCACCCTAAGCTAAAGGAGAAAAGGCTTAACCGCTAAAAGAGGCGGGTTACTCCGTAGATACTCCACGGGCCACACTGGCCATGGCCTATCCAAGCTAAACATAGACTAAGTGGGGCCACCCACTCAGTGCATTTGGTCTTGACTCTTGACAATTGACATCCGGACGAGAGCGATAGGGTTCAGCAGGTGGTACGGCAGCAAACCTGCTCCCCAACCACCGCCCGGACCACTATTCGAGATCAATGTTCATGTCAAAATAGGGATTCGGCTGTTTCAAGTATCCAAATGCAGGAGACCATGCTGGATGGTTCCTAAGAATAACTCCTCTGCTGCAGCCCATGATGATGCTGCTGAATTATGTCCGCGGACCTCGTTGATCTGTCTCCTTCTGCATGATCTTTGTTTGTCACGGTTAGCCAGTATTCCTTTCCTCAACCGTGTTGCAAACTGCAAAGCCTCTCAACGGTGCAACGCTAGCCTGCGATAGCCTCTTCTGCTTTCCTAACCGGGCAGGCTCTTCGCAACCGATCCCGCCCGGTGTCCACTGTCATAGCATGGATGATCGATCGAGCCTCCTCTAGTGTTGTGGAGTATCTAGCTGTTGTCTTATCATACTCCGTAGTATGGGGCCAATTACTAGCCAACAGGCCTTTACGGGGTATCCGTTGACGATTCAGTGAGTTGGTGACATGCGCTCCATGTCACGGGCCCATATAGCAAGTTAGCGACTGGGTCACAGTAGTAGAGCCTGTAATATTACCACGTGCAACGACATGGTTGCTGTTGCCTAAGGCTAACCAGGTTGACGATCTTCGAATCTTCCGGATTATTGCCGGCCAGTTCGAGTCTGCCTGCCAAGCAATGTTTCATGAAGGGTTGCATGCGCGCTACCCTGACTACCATGTGATTTGGTACCTGTCATCATTGGGGGCCTACCCTCTCTGCAGGCTACGGGAGGAAGACTTAGCATCCAGACGCAGGGGCACAGGAAGAAAAGAAAAGGGTGACACTGAAATGAATCGTTAGCTGAGATAAGCACTCTACATCCTCACCTTGAATCCGACCAGCAGCCAGTCTCCGGAATGCCTACTTCCAGCTTTCAGTGGCTAGGTTACCCCAGCCATGCGCGCTGTTCTCAAGCAGTATACCAAAGATGAACTGGAGGTAATCCTAAGCACAGTGCTCCATGTTGGTAGCGATATGAGAATGATGAACGATCTGAGTGCTAGGAAACCTTAGCCTTACCCACATGGTTACCGCTTCTTGAGCGGATCCACCCATGTAATGTAAGGAATACCATTACTCAGAGGTACCGACTACTTAGTGTGTGGGTATCTTGGAGTAGTCTGTCGCGGCTCTAACAAGAGAGCCTCGAGGTGCCAAGGACCTCCTGGCTGGGTACTGGGTACTCTTAGTGTACGGGAGAAACGAAATGAATGTCCAGCCCTGTGGGGCAAGCATCCTCGAGCACTGATTCTCCTTGGGTTTCCCTACGCGGAAGGAACGAGGAGAACGAATCGACCAGCCAACGCTGACGCCCCTGCCACCTTCTACCTTCACGCAGGCTTCTAGCTTGTTTCAAACTGTTGATCAGAGTGCTTCGCTCTGCAGGCTGAGCCCTCGCGCTTGGAGGAGAATGTGAATAAGCATTGTTCTAAAAGCCCGGAATAACCACTGATGACCTAATCCAAGAAGTTCTGCATGCCAAGCTGCAGCACAATCAAGGGGTTTGAACTTCTCAGGCGACATTGGAGTCAATCAAGGAAGAGCCAGGTCACACCGTCTTACGGTCTTAGAGAGTTGTGCTCCGTATGACCTGGATTTGTTGCCCCCATATGAGGGTCGCGGGCTTGCGGCAATCCCGTTCCGTGAAAGGACTTGGTTGTGGCCGGGTGGATTCGCTCGGGCCCGAGCCCTTAGAGCAATACCAACTACAACTTTTCGAAAGTGGAGGCCAACCTATACCGAGATGGCTCGGATTGTATGGGGTATTGTGCCATAACTGATGATAACAGCCTTACTATAGGGGGTTTAATATGGCTGCCACATAACAGGCGTTATATTAATGACAGGTTATCTTGGCAGCCATGTGTCTGGGATCGACAACATGGTATGATTTTCAGCAAATTAAAGCCCCCATGATAAGCGGGTTCTACGGTGAGCCTTAGTAGCAGGTAGTATGTCCTGTATTCCCCGATCCAAGTGTCCTAACTGATGGCAATAGCAATTGCTGACGCCCACCAGGCGACTTGTGCAGATAGTGCATTACAGTTCAATCATTGTGACTTTCAATCATGACAAATGCTTTAATTGAGACGGGTCAATTATCGCGACAGCAATGAAGGCAGTGAAGCACTGACAGCACTCTATGCTGACGGGCAGACCGCAGTCTGCCCTGTCGGGGAAGCTAGTCTGCAAGAAAAAGCCCCACGGAGTATCTAGACACAAACAGGTATCTACTCGTCGACCAGCTAATCAAAATCCAGGAGGCGGCTTAGCTACTGTGGGTTCTGTTTAGACAGTCTAGGTATGCCTCAGGCTTGGACGTAAGGGCCGTCATGCATAGCCATTACACCCAGCCGCCCCCATCCCCCACTGGCTCTCGAGCCTTCACGTGGAGGGACCCCATGCCAGGATTATGATCCCTCGGGGCGCAACGACGAGACGGGTGAGAGGATCAACCATGTGGAAGCCCTGGGGAGGTCTCCGTGCGCACTAATCCGGATACAATGCCAAAGTTTTCAAGTCCGCTGACATGCTATTAGGTGTGGCCGCTTGGGTTATCGCGCGGAAGTTCTATAATGGTCATACACGAGCAGCTGGCTCGTAAAAAGGAAAAAGCACAAGAAAGCATATTCTACGTACCGGGATAGCGAGGTAGGGCAGGTATGCCTCTTACATCGTCATCTGCGACAGCAGGCATGGGCACATCAACATGATAGAAGAATGAGCCTGGGGCTAATAATAACAATGGGAGGGTTAGGATCCGTACTCCGCGGCAGTTTCCGACCTCTCGCGCCACGAGGTAGCGAGGGACAGCCAGTCGACAACGTGGTCCTGGTGTGGGGAAGGAAGAAAGAAAGAACCACGGGCTTAGTGCCACCTCTCAAGACGGTCAGAGCCATCCATGGCGACATTCTACCCATGTACGCCCTAGACCCAAGGGTATCCAGTGAGGGCCCCTGAAGGTACTACTCGGTACCCACTCAGCTATCACAAGTATCTATACGGAGTACGCATGGTGATATAGAATACGGTCACCAAGCGTCATGGATGGAGCGTCACCACTAGACTGCCCAAGGCCTGATTTGGAAGATCTAGGCAATCAAGACCTGTCATGTGCCCGTTTGCGCCCCACCAAGGACTCGAGAGCGGCATTTGCACTAGACTGTTCATGGAGTATGATGGGCATGCTCCCTGTAGACCGGGGGCGTTGATTGGCTATCTGAAGTGGGAAATACCGTACCTAGTGTTGACGCCGGGCGCTGCAGGCATTTCGCAAAGGTTGCCCTTGGGAAGAACACTCAACTCCCGCACTAGACATGCAAAGTGACGATAGGCTACTGCAGTCATCATTGCGTCGGAAAAGCCTGACCGGCTTGCTGATGGTCCTGAAAGTCTGAAACGCTTCCACGACAACATGCATCGTCAACGCCCGTGTATCCGTTTCTCTGAATCGAGTATACACTTCAGAGTGGTTACCCTATCAGGTAGTTGTGAAGTTGGTCGGAATCCGGCGGCATTATACCTCCGTCGGAGCCAGAATCTGCCCCGATCCGTGATCTTTCCTGAGGGGAATTTGAGAGGGGGTTTTGTTGTGGTTCGGGCACCGTACTCCGTGCGCCGGTTGCGTCCAGAGGATGCCCCATCAAGTGAAGGTCTCCTGGAACCTGGAGGATTTACAGTTTTGGACTACACGGCGGCAACGTGATCCTATATCTTAGCTTCCATCACCGGCCTTGGACCCGAAAGGTCTTGTCGTGTGAGGATGACCGGATCAGCCCTGCTCGTAGAAAGATACTGGTGACACGTCGGGCCCATTGTGTAATGATTTGCACCCCCAGGGTTTGACGAACTCCGGTACCACGCGAGAAGGACAATCCTACTTCATTTACTCGAAACCTTCGACAGGACTTTTCCAAGGCAAGGTGGCATGATAAACATGATCATCTCACCTCATCTCGACTCACTACCTGTTGTCCACCTCGAAGCTGAGACAGAGGTCCCATGTAGTTTGCTAGAATCAACGATTCTGCCCCTTTGCGGGGCTAAGGCTCTTTCTCCAAAGCGATCGAATGAGTCCTGGAAATGAGCCATGAGCAATGGGGATCGAAATCCGAATCCGAATCCGCCTTGCCTGAGGCTGTCCCGCCTTAGGTAATCAATAATCCACTCACGGGGCCAAACCAAGTGGCTCGGCAGGACGGGGAATTCTGGCGTCCGGTAGGCGTTCTGTCTCCTGAATCCCCGTTTCCGATCCAAAGCCTGCACTGGCCTGCTACTTTGGACATACACTGCACGTTGCCTTGCAGGTAGTCCCTGTCGGTTGCTGGAAAGGGCAAGCAATCATCGCTGCAGATATCTCTCGCGCGACACTGTAGGATGGCTGGGCTTATTTGGCGAATGCCCTCGGCCTCCACAGACGCCCTGTGATGTCTCTGACTCAGGGAAATTGAAGACCAACAACAAAGACACCATGCTCCGCTCCCGTCCTAATTTCTTTGAACTGGAGAGGCCCAGGATAATGGAGCTCTTTCCGTTCCAACAATCCACACCTCCAGTCTCCAGTTGCGAGGTGAACGGAACTGTCCCGCGGGTCAGCCAGCGCTATCATCAGATATCCAAGTCCGGCGCGCTCACTAATGTCCTCCTTAGGACGCTAGCATCAGCTAAAGGTTCGGGGAACCGCCGTGCACTGGACTAATTAAGTCGCTCGAGCCGTCCGCTGGGGCTAATCTGGGAGGACCAGGGGACGGTTCCTAGCCAGCCAGCTAACCATGACACTAGTCACGTACTAAGGCCCCCTTGACTAATTAGCACAAGATGAACTTGAAGAGACGGCTACGGAGAGTCCGCATCCCAACGCAGAAGCCTTGAGACGATGTCTACTCCCCCACTGCCAAGCAATCCAGTCCAGCTCGTCGAATTTGGCCTGCATGATTGTCCACCCTCATATGGACCTTTACGTATCCTGCACCCGCCTTAACCATAGACGAACAGACGAATCAGCCTCATCAGTCGCTCACAAACGCAGCCGAAGGCCGGGATGTCCGACCGGGCGACTCAGCCGATGATGTCCGCGATCGACACCAGAGATGCCGTTCGTATTTGGCGGAAGCATTCCAGACCAGCCTAACTTTTCAAGAAGCGGAACGGCCCTTCCGGTGTCCGTTCAGTGTTTCCACACAACCAGCCACTGTAGCACGGACATCGACTGTATGCTATGTTGAGAAGAACCTGGCAGTGAGTATTGCTATCCTTTAACCCCTGTGTAACCCATTGCTTACGCTTCTTTCCGCCTTTCCTCCTAGCATTTTCAAGGTTCCTTACTGATTTCCTAATTTAGGCACGGACTAACTTCAAGATCGGAAAATATTGTAACCCTGTCAGCATGCCCCCTGTCAGCACGCCCCTTGTTAGCATGGCCCCCATCAATGACACCGGGCTCGACATGGTGTAACCTAACCGCCCGGATAGCAGGCAAGATGATCGGTCACACCAGCCCTTCCAGCTGCTACTATTGGTGAAGAAGCAGCTTCCATGCTGCTTCGAACATTCCATACGCCAACATACAGGTTACGTTGGATACCAGTTTGGGAGACGTGCATCTTCGTGCAGTCAGTCGCTTAAGCTACTGCAACTACCCTGTAGTATGGTTACAGGCAACAGAGCCACGAGGCCCGTCATTCCGCCCCATAACAGGGGTACCATGCGTTGGGATGGCAGATTTCCACATTGTCTGATCTCACTGTTGATATCAGCCGGTTTGGCCACGAATGATAGCGTTTTCAGTGTCATGGTTTCCAGCCGGGATTTGCATCCCTTTGAGTAACCTGAGATGACCAGTGCTCATCAGATTTGAGTAATAACTCGGCCAGGGATCAGATATACTTCTTCTCAGGGCGGCCTATAAATGACCTTAACTGTTAGCCGTGAAGAGTCGCCTTACCCGACAAAGCTAGCAACGATCCTGCCACGCAGCTGCACCGCCATTTCCTTTTACGGATTAAACCTTAGAAGGATTATATCCCCTGCTAGTCGATATACATCGTCTTATTTCAGGAATCCTTCAGATAATGGCTTTACCCGACGACTAATGAGATGTACAGAACAAATTAACTGCGCCCGGATTAATATGCCGGGCGCCCCGACTTGGATCCAGTCTTCTGCATGCAGCCAGGAGTGTTTCATCCGTCCACACGTGTGCCGGCTGCGGATCCCCTGCTGAGTACTATGGCGATCATGCAGCGCCTCGAGACGGCAGGGATGTTGTTGCAAGGCAGCGGGGTCATTTGCCACGAGGGTCTCCTTATCTCCAGGGAATCCCGGGCAATCACAGTGGCATAGAAACTCTGTCCCCAAACTACTCGGGAACCCCTCACGTAGGCAGAAATGTCGTCATTGTTGCCCAGCATGCTGCATCATCACACTGCGGTACTGCATCCGCAGCGATATCGATGCTCCTTCACCTGGGTACCAACTTTTACGCGCGCTGTGCAACAGGAGCAGCCACCAACAGGAACCATGTGGAACCAACATGTTGGTTCAGCGTTTGTTGCTGACTCGCCCGTGTTTGCTGCAACCTCAAATTAAGCATGATGCTATCCACAGGGCAGAGTCTTCGGTCGTACTGACTAGGATCAGATAGGCAAAAGCGTTGTTACGACTGTCTCACTACCTCCAATCTCTAGTGTCTGCTTACCAACAGCATATTTGTTCACACAGGTACATGACATGAAACAGCATACAGAGATCTGTTACAGCCAGCTGCAGGTCACAATCCAGGGCTGGGCAGGGCAAGTCTAACCCTGAAACTCCTTCCACTTGACCATTCTGTCCCTCAGGTCGACCTCCTTGCCGTCAACCACAAACCTTCCATCTCCGCGATGGTGAGCCATCTTCATTTCCCTCTTCCTTGGTTTGCCACCACCAACAGGATCGCTATCGTTTCCTGGCGTCTGGTTTCCCTGCCCATATTCCAAATCCATGTCTTTATTGATCCATGCTCCAACCACCCTCAATACCCACAAGTTGTATTTCGCCACCAACGCTCGATCCTGGACCGTACATTGGATGTTGGCAATCACCCCCTCTCCTCCAACTGACGGTGCCCGTGCTCTTCCTTCCTCTGCCCCTTTTCCATCCCCAGACCCAGAATCCAAGGCAGGATCCGGCGCCGGCACCGGGTTTACCCCGAAAGTCTCCCACTTATCAACATCCTCCCCACTGCAATTGCCAATGTCAACGACCTTCTCCAACATCTCCACAGCCGGAACGGCGAGCACACATTCGCCCGTCCTCTTTAGATTATCATAGCTCTTGTCCCACGGCCCAATGCAGGCCCCGACCAGTGTTGGCTCTTCGTGCTGGATCATCATGTGGAACCCCATTGTCATTATGTTGTGCGTCTTGTTGGCCAAGGAGCCGGTCGCCACGAGCAGGATCGGGCCTGGCTCCAAGAGTCGATTGACCTTGTGGATCGGATATGTCCGGAATTGGTCCAGACCACAGGGCAGGCCATCGCTATCGCCGGTGCCGAGGGCCGATTTGAACTTCTTCGGCGCTCGGTGTGGATCTGACTCTGATCCGTTCAGGGGGGAACCGAGTTCCCCTTCACTCTTTGGGTCACGTTTGCGAGGCATATCTGTTCCCCTTTTGTGTAGATATGGGCGGTTTGGGCAGATAGGTAGAGATATACATCCACCCTGCGGTGTAGATCGTCAACAGGCCTTCAAGCTCCAGGTAGGTGAAGAGTGTGTCTCCAGTCTTCAGACAATGAAGAACAAGGAATGCTTAAGTACTCCCCGCATTCTGGGTTGGGACCGTGCATTCCTGTTGGTCGGTTCTTTGTTCCACTCCCGTGGCGTACGAGGCCGTCTCTCCCATAGTTACTATCTCGAAGTATCGCACAACACCAACTCCCTTGTTTGGACTGCACCAGTATTCCTAGTATCTCTTCAATCGATCTTCTATAAAATTCACCATGATATGAAAAGCAGAACGGCAGACCGAATCCGGCATTTATGCCCATCATCTTCATCTCGCCAACTCAACAACAACACAAGTAAACCAGAACCACAAGATGTGACGAAAATCATTGGAAACCCAACCCATGCCTCACTTCATCAGATAAAATATAGTAGATCACACCTAGCACCCTACTCAACACCAGTGAATCAAGAAATAATCCCCATCCCCATGATATCAAAAAAAAAAAAAGAACACTTCATAAACTCACGGTCGCATCCACTACCCACTGCACTTAGAGATTCGAAGAACCCCCCCCCCCCTCTCACAACAGCGACTCCAGAATCATGAAACAATAAGATGTACTAACTTCCTCACTACCTATATATGGTGTGACGAGATACCAGAATAATGCGAGCAGTCAAGAAATGGATGATCATCTTTATAGTCGAAAGACTGACTTCCCGTACACAGCCTAAATATATATCGATGTAGATATCCGACATAACTTCAACTTCAACGAGAACAAACTTCGTCCTTAGCTCACACTCACTCAAATGATAATCATTTCAGGAGGAATCTACTAGTTCAATGAACCTGTAATAAAGTCATAACTCACGAAGAGAGCCTGTATCAATTTCCACTGAGTACTATGTTTGATTTTCCCGAGCGCTTTGTAAAGCGAATTCACAACGCCACGTGGTAAATCGTGATATAATATACTATACGAAATACAAGATGCTTGATGCTGAATACTTGATACAAGTCAGGCCTGCGTAGATCATAACCTATTTAATGAAGCAATTTCCACTCGAGCTGTAGTTCTGATCTATCCTGATGACTCACATGTGAATCAGTTCATTCTTTGATGATAAGGCGAGAGAACCAAGGGAGAGAAACTGTGTTTATCTGTATGGTGTGATACGAAAATAGGCTTGGGTTTGAAACGGTGAACTTCTCACTGTTGGAGTGATGTTAATTAAATGACTGGTCCTTGTTGGGTGGAGGCATTCGTTATGCAAAAGGTGATATTTCACCAAGCAGGTTAGGGTGGACACAACGGCGCAGATGAGGAAATATTATACACTGCCAGGAAGTTTTTGAAGATATTGTTAACTGGCGATCCTCATCTATGCAAGGCATAGCATGCCCAAACAGCAGACGGTCGCGGGGGACTTGGAAAGTATCGGCAATACATGATATCGATTCATCCTCACATTAGCTACAGGGCTGTCCGTCACCTTACTTACAGTCTTCACATCACAAGCTACTATATGCAGCAAAGTGGTGAAGCAAAGCGGCAGATCGCCAATAGAAACAAGCATCACATAAATGGAACAAATGGGGTTCTCGGCTCAATAACAGAAGGTATGGGAAAATAAATGCTGCCCACGAGGATAACCGACTAGAATACAACCCACATCAAACGCCTTTTCAAAAACTGAGATCCTGGACTGACATGCTTCAGCCCGGCTCGTTGAGCCCTGACCTCCAGAGGCCTTTGCGATACATAAATTCCCAGGTCAGCAGTGTGATCACAACCATTGATCTGAGGGCGACCCGGACGGTCCTCGAGGATCCCCAAGCTTTCGGGAAGTTGGAGTCACCGTGAATCTTTCAGGGCGGTGCTCCTGGCAGGTTGTTATGCGCCACGGGCGGTATGAACCGCACCCGTTTCGGAGCGGAAGATCTTTCATAACCACTGGTGGTGACATCATATCCTGTCTGCCGTCATGCACTGATACCGCAAGGTCGCTGAATAGGCGGGCAAGAATGGGAAAAGAGGGAAAGAGCAGCTTCCATGAAGCTTAACGTATTGTGACAAGCGAAGGTCGAATGTAAGGTTCAAAAGGATATGAGGCAAGGGCATGGCTTAATCGTTCGGAAATGCAGAGTTAGAACCTAGATGGTTCACCCCCGGCACTGTCCATAGGAGACTTGGAATCATATTCCTTCTAGCGTCGGTCGGGATTGGTCACCTAGAGGGTATGTTAGCCGGGACTTCCGTCCCGATCCACCGTGGGGCCAAGCTCACCTGCAGAATCCGACGTGAAAAGTCTTGGTCATCATCGATGCTGCCATTGCTCTGACGTCGTTGTGCCATGAAGTCGCCGTCAAAGCGAGAATCCGACATGTTGTGTTGCGACATCGGATTGCCATAGTTGTCCACGCCAATGCTACGGCGGTATTGCGCTTTGCGGTTCTTGAAGCGCCAAAGGAAGAATCCGGCGCCGGCGAGAGCACAGGCTCCGACCACACCCACAACGACGCCTGCGGCAATGGCAGCTGTGTTGGCGCTCGAGCCGTTCTTCTTTTGTGCAGGATCCGTAGCACTCTCGGCAGCTGCAGTAGCCGCCGCCTCTGTCTCACTTGCTGCTGTCGCATATACTGTTTGCGTGGTGCCAGAACTGGTGACAACATGGGCTGCTTGTTGAGTCGTGGAGGTAGACGTTTCGCTTTCGGTGCTGGAAGTAGTTGTGCTCGAGGCCGAATAGTTGTCCACATCGCTCTCGATACCAGTAAGATAAACAGAGTAGGTGTCACTGCCACCACCTGTATGATGATCGTTAGCAAATTGTGGACACGAAATAGCACAGAATGGGGAGCATACAGTCCACACTGGGCCAACCGGCACATTCGATATTGCATTTGCTGTCGGAAACCTTGGCGGAGGCGGCGGGTAGCTCATTACCACAGAGGCAGTCCTGTCCATTATGCAGGGCAAAGACGGCATAGTTGGACTTCAAGCATAGCTTCTGGCAGTATCCATCACTCTGATATGTATATGTTCCCTGATCTTGCAGTGGCGTCGAGTCGGAGTAACATCCATTGTATTCCTCCGTATAAGCATGTGTTGCAGGTAGACTGATGGCTAAGAGAAGGGCAGAGGCCGCCAGAGCCGACCGCATCGTAAAGGATTTCGTGGTGTGGTACATGGTCGACGTAAGAAACGATCACAAGGGGGAACGGGATGAGGTTGTTTTAGACACGGCCAAGGAGGTTGATCGAACGATAAGGGACGACCTGCGTAACCCTTGGAACCCCTCGGAGCTACTTCAAAAGCTGATTGTTCAGTCTCTCCTATGTCCTAGGGTTGGACTTGTCGCAACGAAACTCCGCAGTGGATAGCGCAAGCGTTGACGGGGAGCCGATGTTGAGGACGGGTGACGTATGGGGCCTAGAATTGACGTGGGAGAGCAGGTCGGGTAGGGCGATAGCAGAGGGCCAGATGATGAGGGTAGATGGAGGTTGGAGTGCAGATGGCGATGAAAGAGTGTGGTGTCTGCGCTGGGAGAAGGCGGTCCCTGGCGGGGAAAGGCCCTTTGGACCGGTCGTTTCAAGCACCCCTTTCTGTCGGAGAGGGTTTAATGAGCCAGCCTGAACGGGGGCGGTTCAGGAAGGGCAAGTCAATCAGCCAGGGTCGAAATCACGGGCAGCAACAGGGGTGGGAGAGAGCAGCAGGAGGGCGTAGTTCTATTATGGCCTTGGAAAGAGCAAGGCCAGATGGGATACCTTCTGAAAAGAGCGAGAGAATGAAAAGAGGGAAGATAAACAAGAATGCACTGCTGAACGATGGCAGTGCCGAAAAGAGCGACTAGGTTGAGGCAGAGGGAAAGAGGGTCAAGGAAGGGGAAGCGACAGAACGATTGACAGACTCCTTCCTGGGAAGACACAGGCAGGGTGACTGCGCAGAGGAGGACTGACGGACTGGGCAGGCATTAAGCGACGCACTGACGGGTGAGACTAGCCCAGTAGTAGCCCAGCTGGCAACAGGGGGTCCCGAGAACTAAACTTTCCCCTACTGGCCGGGCGAAAAAAAAGGGACAAACAAAGCGTGAGGAGGGAGCATCATTCCCTCTCCTCTCCCCCAATGGCAGCCCACCATTTCAGACGCGGTACGCTTCCTGGTGGTTCCCCGACGGGACCTGACCCTGGATGCGCAGGGCGGTAATTTACCACATCCCGCGTACCTGCCGGCCTGCAGCCAATCAGAGACCGCCGAGCCCGCCCGTCTGGCTTACATCAGCCGATCCTGGCCAGGGGGCAGAGCTCATCCCTTTCCCTTCCCGGCCACACGAGCGGCACAGCGGAGCTGCTGCTGGCATGCACTAAGCCATCCCCGGTCATGGGATGGTGGCGGCGCTGTACGGAATAGATACGGAGTACGGAGTACATAGTATTTCAGTCAAAGAGGGGAGAGCTGGCACATGCTCCGGCGTAAATTGTTCTTCTCACTCCCTCTTCCGGGGGCCAGAAGGAGCCGGACTTGGAGCCATGACATCCGCGGAGTCCTTGAGCAACAATGTGTGTACGACTCATAGGAGCATGCCAGCAATCGATCTACACAGTAGTCCGTCTTCCTTTCTCCGAGTTGACATTTCAATATGCCTACGGAGTACATTCCAGGCGTGCTCGTTGAGAGCAACATGGCAGGCCGTCCTTTACTGAGCGATGTTGTTGGAGAAACCCAGTTGAATACCGTGTATTCTGTACAAGGACGGGGGATGACCAGAATTGGATGAGTGTTTATTAATAGTAAGGATCCTCGGCACGCTCTCGGGCACTCATGGCCCAGGTAGGACAGAAACTTCGCACCTCCTCTCAAGGGCCGGCGCCAGCCATTGACAATTGACATTGATGGACGACTGCTCCACGACGTCTTTTGAATGAGACCAACCGGTGATGAGTTGTACTCTGTACATACGATGCCTCATTGCACCATTCCTTGCGTGTCTGCCAAACGGGACGGGGCCCGCGATGTGCCTGGCCACTTGCAAGGCGGTTTTGGTACAAAGCGCCCGGGCATGGGGTCGATTCTAGCATCAACATATCCCCCAGTTTGCGTCATTGGGATCGGATCGAGGTACCAAAGACAGAAGCATCAAATATCCATCATTGTGTTCTTTTCCCCAAACTTTCAGCCGGCACATCGAGGAACGGCGGTGGATGTCACTGGTCAGGGGACTCGATTAACCGCCCAAACCCGGGGCCATCACGAGCGTTGGAAATTTCAGGCTAGACCTTTTTTATCCTGGGTCCGCATTCTCTGCCAATGGAAGAGCCGGTGCTTGGGTAGAAATGGACCCTTGACCCATGCTGGGCGAGGCGGTACGCCGTCACGGGTGAAGCGTTCCAGTTTTTAGTGCAGGCGGACCCTCTGGGGAGGAGTTCGCAGCTCGAGTCCGACTTTCCTCAGCTTGGCACGGGCGCTCTCAGTTACAGCAGTCCGTCAAGGCACACTTGGACAGGGCGGGCTTGTTGACTTTGCAGTTTCGAAACAGGCCCCCTCTTGCATCATTCTAAAGTGTAAACATGCGATGGAAATGTAGGATGGTTCCGATGGTTCAAGCGGTCGGGTCGTTCCCGGGGTGCGGTGGACCTGGAAGCTGGAACCCCTGCAGCAGCTTCGCCCCGTATCGAATAGGCCTGGAAAGCGTAACGCAACGTAAGGGTTCCCCGCCCCTTGACGCGTATATCGGCGGCTTCATGCATGCAAGCACACACGGTGGCTCGACGACCATCAGTCTATCTAGGAACTATCTACGGAGTACTTCGTCCACTGAGATGGTGCGCTGATTTGTCTGCAATAGATGGCGACGAAGGAGGATGACGACTCCTTGGGTACGGGATCTTCAATAAGAAACAACCGTCAACATTAGGCCGCCATTACATGCACCTTGAGCGCGTGAAAGGGATTGCCGACCATTGCCGGATACACCTCGGAAGTGCCACATTCCATAACTCGAAGACAATACCTCTGCGAGATAAATGCTATGTTCACAGCGCATGGAAAGAATTCTAGAAGTATGAAGCGTCTTCACATGCCAAATAAGCTTATCGGATGTTTCATGACGCGACCCCTTGACGTTCACCTCACCGACGGATATCAGATACCTCCAAATATTGTGTCCTATGGAATCACATTGCAGCGATGATGCTTTTGCTTCAATATCCGGTTGCACTGGCAAGGCTTGACTTGGAATACAGTGGGTTTCACTCACCTCACAAGTCATGATCCACCTAAGACATCAATCACTTCAACGAGTCAGAGTCCGATACACCCGGAAAAGAAAGGAACAGAACAGCAAGGAACCCGAACACCAGTTTCTAACTACAATAGTAATCAGAAACTATCACCACGCTCAATAACCCCATCAGTAAAACAGAGGAAGATCACCGGCAATGACGGCACCCACACCCAAATCGACTTGCAATTTTCTCGGCCTCCCGGATACCAAGTCCGGCCCCAAGACCCTCTGGAATCATTCCAAGAAAACGGAGTCATTGCGCGAATTACAAAGTACCTCCAAGCCAAATAGATAGACATTAGACGGCGAGTCAACCAAAACCCATCTACCAACCACTACTAGAATACCACCACCTAGGTAGAAGACACACACAGAGGCAAAGAAGAAATTGGTCCCAGCTCAAAGTGAAACTCTCGGCGAGGTCTAGAACGTGTCACCAGGATCCACGATGTCTCTCCCGGGAGTTTCCATTTTTATCCATGCCGTCAATAATGGTAAACAGTCGATACCACGCAATAATAACCCATAGTGCAGGATTTGCCATTGCCTAGCCAAGTGAATTCCCGGTTCCGGGGCCTGGAAATAATACGAATGGGTCTTGGGGCATGGGTCTTGGTTGGGGGCTCAGGGTCTTGGGGGTGTATCTTTCCCTCGGTTGTTAAGACTTGAGAATCTAGTTTATCATCTTCGAAGTCATGATAGGTATTGGCTTTGAAATACTCTGTAGTTAACTTGTTGATCAGTACCTTAGCTGAGCAATTGTATAGGATGGAGTGTCATTCAGCCATAAGTCCTGATCAGGCTATCAACACGAGCGAGCGGACTGCTTCCTCAGGATCTCAGGCCAACGTGGCTTGGTCCTTACTCCGCTTACAATAGGTCATGTGGCATGTTTTGATGACTATGATACGTCGGATGTCTGTCTTACGTCCTAGGTTCTTGGTATCTGGGCAGATTCTACCCCTTATGCTGGCTATCAAGATTATGCGAACTGGATTGTATATATCGATCCAGAGGGTAGATAGGAGACGTCCGAAATTGAAGGAGTCGTAGGGGTACAGTAAGAGATTTATGCTGCATAATACTGAAGTGTAGAAGTAGCATGTAGTACGATTGATCCTAATACAACAACCCCGAAGGAGACATGCCCGGATAAAAAATTCTGGCCCCCGTATTTATGGGAGCAACCGCATTACTATGCAAGATATGCAAATCATTTTCATTTAGCGACAACTGCGTTATCTTCAACAAATGCTCCCATGCCCACTTTTGTTTTTGGTTTCCCTTGGTATATATGGCTCGCAAAAGACATCTCTATCAAAAACGGGAATCCTGGTTTAGACAAACTTCCTGCTTGCCCGGGTGGCGTTCTCCCTCTAAGGCTTAGGGATGTGCAGCGTCTTGCTGACCATGAGACAGCCGTGCAGGACAAACAGCAGTACCAGGGGGTGGAATTCGAAAGCCGTACCCTCGGCTACAAGGCCAAGCGGTAGGTTGTCCAGCACCCAGTCTTGAGAAACACAGTATGTCATGAAAAAGGTAATGGACAAGGTTGTCGGAATAGGGGTGCCCTCGAAGTATTTGGATTTGCCGGACTTGTCCTTGGGAAGAACAGCGACAGTCACATTGAACCGTGCCAACCGTGTCAGGCCGCAGAGGACGAAGAAGGAAAGGAACAGGTGGTCGAGGCTGGTGCGCATTCCGAGCGCGAAAGCTGCCGCGGCGGGTGCCATGCCGAAGGAAATCTATAGCAGGAAACACGAACAGTAAGTAACGGAGCAATGCGATAGTGAGTTGGAACCTCATACCAGATCAGCCAATGAATCCAGTTCTTGTCCCATGAGGGATGACTTTTTCCTCCACCTAGCAATCCTTCCGTCCATGAAGTCGAAAAAGAGTCCAAAGGGCATGAAGATCAGAGCGGCCCAAATCGGACCGTAGTCGTGAGGATCACCTAGGCAGTAGCGCATAGAAGAGAAGACGGACATCACTGTATATGAGCGGTTAGTGTCGGGCCGTAGATGTCGTTTTTGAGTGAAATATGGGCTTGCCTCCACAGAATCCTACAAAAGATGTCAGCGACTGCAGGATACTAGGTATCATATAGATGTCACGGAGCATCTGGTGACTTACCATTGAGTTCAGTCACTAGATCGGCGAGATGCAAAGCCCTGGTGTGCGTATATGCGTAAGTAACCTGCCAGAATCCGAAATAACAAAGGCTCAATGGCTACCTGATCATGCTAAAATGGCCTGTTTCCGACGATAGAAGCATCTTCTGCTTTTCCTGGCCTACCATCCTTTAGCTTCCAAGCTTCGAGGGAGATATCGCAAGGATGCAGGCTCACCACCATCACCCGCAGGTGGGACACCGCTAGTCGAAGTATTTGACGGCATGGCAGAAACCCGGCGAGACATGCTCAGGTAGAAATGACGAACGGGAAGGACTCTCAAAGCAAATAATCAATACGGGGGAGTAAATCAAGTATATGCGGAGGAGGGTGGTGAGAATGGAAAAGAAATGATGCAATGGTAGGCAGCTGCCTTGAGAAGTGTTGACAGGCGCACAGATTCTACGGCTCAAGCGTGGCCAGACGTCATTGCAAGGCGGTGTTGCCCTGCGCCACACTCAGCCACTAGCCACTTCAGGTCCCTTGCTGAAGATCTACTGCGCCACAAGTACTCGACGCTTAGTAAGGCACTTCTTAAACCGGTGGACGATGGTCGAAGAACAATGATATTCGGCATAATTGATCGTTGCAATACATGAAATTGATGGCCGAGATTCACGACAGCCTCTGCGTACAGAGAACCAGCAAATTTTTCCTAGGATGCACAAGAATATAGAGACAAATAAATTCCTGCAATAGCTCCCTTTTCCCATAACGCCGTAATAAGACAGTACTACCAGGCAAGACAGAGACTGTCTATCGTCGGAAACCACCACCACCACCACGAGGTCCTCCTCTGCCACCACCCCGCGAGAAACCACCGCTTCCACCGCGGAAACCACCTCCACGGGGTCCACCGCGTCCCCTCGGTGCGCCGCCACGGCCACCGCGCATGGGACCACCACGTCCACCACGACCACCGCGCATGGGACCGCCTCTGGCACCACCGCCAGCTCTCTTGGGCTTCGCGGCACCTGTATTCTGGTTAGGATCAGGCACATCCGACCTATGCGGAATACGGTTGAGTTCATACCGGGGGCGGGCTTAGGCTTGGGAAGGAACCTAGCGTGTCCAAGTCAGTGGTGTCCACATGATAGATGAGAACTATTAGCACATACTTCTCCAAAGGAAGGAGCTTGTCTCCACCAATGTAGACCTTGTCACCAGGCTTGAAGGAGGTCGCGACAATTCCTTCCTGAGGCTTGATGGTGAAATAGACCTGGTTGATGGGACCCAGAACTTCGTCGACCTTGCCAATAGGGGTCTATCCAAGATTTATTAGCCCATTGCGCAATGCCGAACAGATTCCAGGTCGATCATACTTTGTTCTCGAGGTAGATGGGGGCGTTGAAGTAAGGAATCTTCGGGTTGATCGACTCGCAAACCATTTCGCCTTCACAAGCGTGCATCACAGTTCCCATCTCTGATCATTCCACATTAGTCGCAATGATTTTGGCCGTAAATTGGCGTATAATTACCCAGAACCTGAGCAGGGGGTCCGACAGGCGCCTGGAAACCTCCGCGACCTATCCCGACGAAAATTTTCGTTAGCTCATATCCAGCGCAAGAATCGACCCTCGGATTCTGCGAAAACCCACCTCCACGGCTACCGAAACCGCCACGGTTGGCGCCAGACGCAAAACCACGGCCTCCACGGAAAGACATCTTGAATTGCTGTTGTTGCGGTCGACCTGGATCTCGGAGTCCGGAGAAGTTTTCGAATGGTGGGAAGCTCGAAACGGTAAAGTGTCGCTAGCCGCAAGGGCAGTTTTTTGTCACGTGCCTCACCGCCTTCGGTCCCTCACTGAGTCACTGTCGATTTGCGTTTGATGATCGTCCGATTTCTATACGGAAGTCAGGCATTGTTGCTGGTTTAACCCCGCTTCCTCGGTCCAACCCTCCCAGATCGTTCCCCTGACGCTTCGGGATACAGCCATGGCTTCTGAAGGTTCGAAGGACCTCCCCGTCAGGCCCGCCGGCGACGCCAAACCTGCTGGTGAGTCGCTTGTCTGCCCCGCCAAATGCTGCATGACCCCTCCTTACCAGTTGACAGCGCCAGGTAACGGCTCGCTCCCCGATTTCATCATCGAGCGCAACAATCTGTTCGAGGAACTGTGGCAGCAATATCTCGAGGAACTCAAGAACAAGCCCCATCCCGAAATCAACGTCACTCTGGAGCTTGGTGATGGAAACTCTATCAATGTCACTGCGAACGCTTGGGAAACCACCCCCGCACAGCTGCTCAAGAACGTGCCCAAGGATTTGAGCGCGAATGTTGTTCTGGCGAGGGTTGGCAAGGAGCTCTGGGATTTGGGCCGCCCCCTGGAGGGCGATTGTATCGTTTCTTATGTTCCTTTTGACCACCCCGAAGGTCGGGAGGTTTTCTGGCACTCTAGCGCTCACTGTCTGGGCGAGGCCTGCGAGTGCGAATTTGGATGTCTTCTCTCCCACGGACCTCCTACACCCCAGGGTTTCTTCTATGACATGGCTATGCCGGACAAGTAAGCATGGATGGTGTTGCATGGTTGAACAGGAAAGCTAATGGTGAAGCAGCCGTGTCGTCAAGGAATCCGATTGGTCGTCTTTGGATAGCAAGGCCTCCCGCATCTTCAAGGAGAAGCAGAGCTTCGACAGACTGGAGGTTACGAAAGAAAACCTCAAGAAGATGTTTGCGTACAGCAAGTACAAATTGCACTACATCGATAAGCTGGTGACCGGAGAGAAGAGCACTGTCTACAGGTGTGGTACCTTGGTCGATCTGTGCAGAGGTCCCCATATTCAGAGCACCGGAAAGATCAAGACCTTCAAGATCATGCAGGTATGCAGTGGTGCTCATTCATTGTTTAGAATTGTAATACTGATTTATCAAAGAACTCTTCGGCCTACTTCCTTGGTGACCAGTCCAACGACTCTTTGCAGCGTATTCGTGGTGTTGCTTTCCCCGACAAGAAGCAGATGCAGGAACACCTGAAATTCTTGGAGGAGGCCGAGAAGCGCAACCACCAGAAGATCGGCAAGGAGCAAGAGCTTTTCTTCTTTGACGAGGCTTCTCCGGGATGTCCTTTCCTCCTGCCCAACGGTACCAAGATCTTCAACGCTCTTCAGTCCCTTTTGCGCTCCGAGTACCGCAAGCGGGGTTACCAGGAGGTTCAGACCCCCAACATGTATGATGTCGGCATCTGGAAGACATCTGGCCACTGGGCCCACTACAAGGACGACATGTTCAAGCTTGATGTTGAGAAGAGGGAGTGGGCTCTCAAGCCCATGAACTGCCCCGGTCACTTTGTGCTCTTTGGCCACCGTGAGAGAAGTTACAGAGAACTTCCTCTGCGAATTGCCGACTTCGGTGTGTTGCACAGAAACGAGGCATCCGGCGCCTTGAGTGGTCTTACCCGTGTCCGCAAATTCCAGCAGGATGACACGCACATTTTCTGTACCCAGGACCAGGTGAGTGCCGATAAGCCAAGGTTATTTGCGGCAATTTATAGGCTAATGCTGTCAAGATCACGTCCGAAATTGAGGGTCTGTTCGACTTCCTGCAGTGTATCTACGGCCTGTTCGGCTTTACTTTCAAGCTGAAGCTTTCTACCCGGCCCGAGAAGTACCTGGGTGAATTGGAGACCTGGAACTATGCCGAGGACCAGCTCAAGGCAGCAATGACCAAATTCAAGGGCAACGACTGGACCATTGACGAGGGTGATGGTGCCTTCTATGGACCGAAGATTGACATCACCATCGCCGATGCTCTTAAGCGAGAGTTCCAGTGCGCCACGATCCAACTTGATTACCAGGCGCCTATCAACTTCAAGCTCGAGTACATGTCGAATGAGAAGGCCGAGAAGTCCGACGAGGCCACCAAGGAGGGTGAGGCCAAGCCCAACGAGCCTGGTCCCGGCCGCGCCCGCCCCGTCGTCATCCACCGTGCCATTATCGGCAGCTTTGAGCGTTTCCTTGGTATTTTGATTGAGCACTTTGGCGGCAAGTGGCCTTTCTGGATCAGCCCTCGTCAAATCCTGATTGTTCCCGTCATGCCCGCTGTCAACGACTATGTTGAGGAGCTGCAGACGATTCTGCGCGGAGACAAGTTGAACGTGGACATCGACATCAGCGGAAATACTATGCAGAAGAAGATCCGTACCGGACAGCTTCAGCAATACAACTTCATCTTTGGTAAGTTATCATCCATGCTCAAGACTCGAATTCTGTCTTTCCTATCTTTCCCTTCGGATCTCTGATTGTATGAAACAGTTGTTGGCGCCCAAGAGAAGGAGAGTCGCACGGTTAACATTCGTAACCGTGATGACCCCGCAACCCAGAAGCAGGGCGTGATGATTCCCCTTGAGGAGGCCCGCGAGAAGCTCCGGTCTCTGCGGAAGGAGCGGAGACTGGTCAACTCTCTGTAAACGAAGCTGTTATTTCCTACTTTCGCCTTGCCGTTTGCATCCCGGCTTTCATTGCTTGCTCGAAGATACCGAGAGATCTACGTGTCGATATACCATGGTTTAGATACTAGATCATAAGAGGTCACCTGGGTATCGATGCTAGTTTAGCTGAAAAGAATCAGGAGTAGGTACGGAGTACCGAGCAGATTACCGGAAGAGTTCCCGGGGATTCCTAGGGGGGGTTGTGTGTCTTTCTGGTGAAAAGTAGATACCTGTAGCTTTCTGGGCAAAAGTGCACTTGAACCATGGCAGATGATGATAGTTTAGACTTGCTGGGGCGTTAGAGCTAGTCATTATTGTTAAACTGTACCTCAATTCATGAATGAAATCCCACCCAATAACTGACAGGGGGTAATACTTAGTCCGTTGGTCTCAAACCCTGGCCACGGATTGCCTTCCGGAGGTCCGACCGCTCATTCCGAAGGCCGACCCAAGTCCCAGTCTCAAACAGCTCGGGTTTATGCACCACGTTTACCTTTCGCCATCCATTCCCACTCCTTGGGACCAAGTTGAATCCTTCTCAGCCCGGAAAAGAATGGTCCTTGCGGTGAACAACATTTTGCATTTTGGAAGATCCAGGCATATCACCGTCATGACTGATTCATGATGTCTCCGCCATTGCACCGTCGCTCCTGGCGCCAATCAAGGGCGTCGGTACTAATCTTCGCGGCGGCCTTTTTCTCCGCAGGCTTCATAGTGTTTTTCTACTCCAGGCCTAGCCAGGTCGCTCCAATCTCGGATCTCGATTCCAGTCACTCGCTAGCACCTTCCCTCGATGACACCAATCCCTGCTATGTGGATCTCGATCGTCTCCGACAGTACTCCAACACCACGGTAGAATATGCCAGGTTAGAGATAGCCGTCGCACCAACGGAGAATTTCACTGGCTATACAGACACCCTTGGTGCGCGATTCCCGAAGTTTAGCACCGTGCGGTTAGACACGGAAGAGCATCGACAAGGTCTGCCGCCGGACAGATGTACTCCCTCCGTGACGATTGAGGGCCCCATGCCCAGTGCCCAACCAGATGCATCGCATATCATATTCGGCATCGCAACATCCGTTGATAGATTAATCGACTCCCTAGATGCCTTTGCGCATTGGGCTGCGGGTAGCAATGCCCGGATTCTGGCTGTGATTGATAGCGGAGGTCCAGGGAAGAAGGAGGCTCAGAAGCGGGCGGAGGCGCTCGGGATCCGTCTTACTATCCTTGAAGAGGAGGATGAGCGCTTGGATCGATATTTTTATCTGATTCGATACCTGTATAAGAACAAAGATAAGTCCACTCAGTGGGTGGTTATGATGGACGATGATACGTTCTTCCCATCGATGACGAGGCTAGTGGATCGGCTGGCCACCTATGATGCCAACAAGCCCCAGTACATCGGGGCTGTGACCGAGGACTTGCAACAGCTGTACAGCAGCGGCTATATGGCGTACGGTGGCGCTGGGATCTTCCTCTCTATCCCGCTCCTCACGGAGCTCCAGCCTTGGTTTGATGAATGCTACGCCTTCAAATCGGGCGGCGACCGCATGCTTTCGCAGTGTATTTACGCACATACAAATACCAAGCTCTCCTGGGAGCGTGACCTCTTCCAGCTAGACCTGCGTGGCGATGCATCTGGATTTTACGAGGCTGGGCGGGCCCAACCGCTCTCTGTGCATCACTGGAAGTCTTGGTTCCAGGCCGATATGGTGGCTCTCAGCAAGGCGGCCAGCATCTGCGGTGATGAATGTTTGCTTCATCGGTGGCTCTTGCCAGACGAATGGTACCTCGTCAATGGGTTCTCTGTGATCAAATACTCGACCATATCAGACGACCCCCTGGCCATGGAGCAGACCTGGAACGCAAGCAAGTATACCGGTCCGGACCCCTTTACCTTCAGTTTGGGGCCGCTACGACGCAAGGACGAAAAAAAGATATCTTTCCGATTGAAGGATGCGGTTCAAGAGAAAGCAAGAGTGCGGCAGATTTATGTGCATGAGGTGGAACCTGAGAAACCCGAGGTGTTAGAGGTGGTTTGGAACATTGCAGCATGAGGTGGCTACCATTTGGGAGCCGATACTCCGTAAATATGGGCGATGTATATTAGTAGTATGTACTCCACGTTCCTTCTTTGTCCCTTCAACTGCCCTATTCATTTTATGCATTGTCCCAGCCTCCCGGTGTGTGTCCTGCAAAGTGAACAATGGCGATTGGCAGGACTTTTTAAACACAGGATAAACTCAGTCTCAGCACCCACTTGGAAATTTGTAAATTGTATTGAGGGTTCCAACTCAATGGTGGGATTCGGCTGGTCCAGTCTTTTCGCACTTGGAGTGATGACGGACGGAGACGATGTTGCCTATTTGGAGCAGAAGCTCTTTGATGCCTCAGGCATAAAGCCATTTCCAGCACCTGATCGCACCTGATCGCACCTGACCAGCCGAATGTGTAAATTGTAAACAAACCACGTCGGCTCGGGTTTTAGCCTCCAGCTGCTCTTTACTGGACCATTTCTCGCAGATGGACTTTCCAGCTGGAGCGTTGTATTGACCCAAGCTACTATTTGTTCCTCCTCGTCTACTGCATCTCCGACTATAGTCCTTCCCCTCAACTACTGCACGCTGCGCGCTTCCTAGACCCAATCAGAAATCAACCTTCGATGCTCGTCACATCTCATCACTTTAAGGAAATTTCTCTTTCTCTCTGAGATTCTGCCCATTTCTTTTTTCATGGTTATAATTGCCAGCTTTTCTCCCGTGTCTCTGTTGATCCCGCAGTTCCAGAGTTCTCCTGTTTCAGAGTAATCCAGACCCTCCCGGATATTGGCGGGGCGCGACCCAGACGACGGACTGAGTTGACAGACGCCATTCCTCGTGAATTGACTGGTTCTCTTCCTTCCACCCTACCGCCCTGTCTGGAGAAAGTGACAAAGAGGAACCAACAACTCAACAACTAAACGCAGGAGCCATTTTTCTGAACCCGAATCCGCCGCTTCCTCCCCCCTCAAGGCTCCCAACCCACCGCCGGCCCAGCCAACGGACTACCCCACCTGGTGCCATCCATCGGAACAACTCTCTCCCTACCTCATCGGCCTTCCAGACGCCGTACATTTCCCCTTTACCTCCCCCGCCTTACCTCGTCTCGCTTCCTCCCAATATCCTCCCCGATCCTTTCTTCTCGAGTTCATCATGTCCGACTTGCAGGGTCGCAAGATCTTCAAGGTCTTCAACCAGGACTTCATCGTTGATGAACGCTACACTGTCACCAAGGAACTGGGTCAGGGCGCATACGGTATCGTCTGGTAGGTCTGACCTGCGTCAGCGTCACTTATCACAAGATGAATCGCTAGAGTAAATGCTTTGATTCTAACGATATTAGCGCTGCCACCAATGGCCAGACTGGCGAGGGCGTCGCCATCAAGAAGGTTACCAATGTTTTCAGTAAGAAGATCCTGGCCAAGCGCGCCTTGAGAGAAATCAAGCTCCTTCAGCACTTCAGAGGCCACCGCAACGTGCGTCATTCCTTCTTTGTTCCCAATACCTGCTTTTATGTTAATGGTCTCTGACGGAGTGCTGGCTCAGATCACCTGCTTGTACGACATGGACATTCCCCGCCCGGATAACTTTAACGAAACGTATCTGTACGAAGGTGAGCTAGTCTTCTGCATTCATCATCTCTTCGTTTCCTGCTGCTAATGGTGGTCCTCTATAGAATTGATGGAATGCGATCTGGCCGCTATCATCCGCTCTGGACAGCCCCTAACCGATGCTCATTTCCAATCCTTCATCTACCAGATTCTCTGTGGTCTCAAGTACATCCACTCGGCCAACGTCCTGCACCGAGATCTGAAGCCCGGTAACCTCCTGGTCAACGCTGACTGCGAGCTGAAGATCTGCGATTTCGGTCTGGCCCGTGGTTTTTCGATCGACCCTGAGGAGAATGCGGGATACATGACAGAATATGTTGCGACAAGATGGTACCGTGCGCCAGAGATCATGTTGAGCTTCCAGAGTTACACCAAAGCCAGTACGTATCCCTGTCCTCTTCTTATTTCCGTGCGGTATGCTGATTAGCTCCCAGTCGATGTCTGGTCTGTTGGCTGCATTCTGGCCGAGCTCCTGGGTGGTCGTCCTTTCTTCAAAGGTCGCGATTATGTTGATCAGCTCAACCAGATCCTCCACTATCTGGGTACTCCAAATGAGGACACTCTTAGCCGCATCGGCTCCCCTCGCGCCCAGGAATACGTGCGCAACTTGCCTTTCATGCCCAAGATTCCCTTCCAGCGTCTCTTCCCCAACGCCAACCCTGATGCTCTCGATCTGCTCGATCGGATGCTCGCTTTCGACCCGTCGTCGCGTATCTCGGTCGAGGAGGCTCTGGAGCACCCCTACTTGCATATCTGGCACGATGCCTCGGATGAGCCAACCTGCCCGACGACCTTCGACTTCCACTTCGAGGTTGTCGATGATGTGCAGGAGATGCGCCACATGATCTATGACGAGGTCGTGCGTTTCCGGGCTCTGGTCCGGCAACAGTCGCAGGCGCAGGCCGCCGCGGCGCAGCAGCAGATTCAGCAGCAGACCAACGTGCCCATTCCCGATAACCAGCAGAGCGGGTGGAAGCATGAGGAGCCCAAGCCTCAGGAAGCGCTCGCCGCAGGCGGTGGTCACCCCAACGATCTGGAATCGTCGCTGCAGCGGGGTATGGATGTGCAATAGACGATCACTAGTCCGTGACTCATCAGCTGCGTGCCTGCCACCGCATTCCCATTCTTTACATACTGTGTACATGTCATGTCTGGCTGACGACTGTGGGGGAAGTGTCCCGAGTGCTTGACATTGAATATAATCATCATCGTTCTGGAAGTCGCGGGCGTTTCCTGGACTACCTACCGCCGCCATCCGATATCATCCATATCGCTATCTATCAGTTATCCTGTCTTGTGCTATGCCCCTATCCCAATCTGCCGGGATCATGAATTCTTGGAATGCGAACGTACGCTTTTGGTTGGCAGTTGTACTCCCATTCTTTTTAGTGGTGTCATCGATTTTCCATCAAAGATAGGACTGGTTTTACTTGCATCCCGGGGTGTCCTTGGGGTGCTACGGGAACTGCTGCATTGCAATTGAGCGCTGTTTCGGCCTGTTCTGCCTTGGTTGAAGGATTGAATCAATAGATAGAGTAGTCTGATTCTATATATTGTTGCTGCGCACTGCTCAATCGTCCACCATCGACATTCTCTCACATTGTATAGTAACCACTTTGATATCTAATAACTCACTGCTGAAACAGCACTGGTTGAACCACCTCAAGACATTACAATCGCCGTTGATGATACCAGGTAGTCCATCCACCTAAAACCAATCGCGAGAGCCATTGATAATATCTGCTGATTTATCCACAGACATGCCGTAATGAAGATGTTCCAGCTCCATTAGTCACATGATTACAGAATAGCTTTCCTGTGACTATCGGAGCGGAAGAACTATTGTCAGCAACTTGAGGCCTGTTTCCCAATATGGATTTCAGTGTCACCTGACTGGCTCTACGTGTGATGATTTACTGGATCGAGTAAGCCTTGCTTGCCTTGCGTTCTAGTTTGCGTGAAGTGATCACTATGATATGCATGAGAAAGTCCTACTAAAATGGGTGAAGATATCGTGGTAGATTATTAACGAAGCAACAATTGACAATTCTTGTAGTGCCGAGTCAAAGTTGTCCATATAAGCCCATGTATAGTACTATCACTTGTCGTGGAAAATTTTCATGTGTAACCAAGTATGCCTATCGGTTCAGCTATACACTTCTCAGGTCAAATGGTCCTTGGAAGGGTAGTGAGTTAATCAGCCTCAACCTGTCCTCTGGCATCACCCTTCCAAGCCTGCGGCCTAATTATAGCGAGGCCCAGCGAACGGCTGCCTAAATCTCTAGGCGAGATGATCTCATTCCAGAAAGCGCGTCGTGATGGGGAAATGACCGTCGTACCCCTCCATCTGATAACTTTAATAATACTGACTGATTGGAAGAAAGACTGAGGGGCAGAGGTACGCGAGCAGCACTACTCCGTAATAGGAAACAATAACGGGTTGTTGAGCTGCCGAGGCGGATCAGATAAAAATCGGGGCCGACCGAGAAATTCTGGCTGTGGAGATGTTCTGCTTCTGTTCTTGTTGTTGAGTTCTTCATTTTTCGATGTTTTGGTTTGAGGAGCCTTCTGGATGTAGTTTAATGTCTTCCATGCGGAACAAAGAGGCTTGTAAGCGGCCTGGCTCTGGAATTCGAAGGTGTGCGTCGCCCGGAAGGGCACCGCCGACCTCGCTGCTATCCCATCTGATAAGATGGACCGCAGTCGAGAGCGGATATCATTGGCTGCTTGGGACCCAGTTCTGGCAATATCCGGAATCACACGACCCGGTGTCCAACATTCCACAGCTTCCAAAGTACCGTGTTGCTGATCCTGATGGAAATATGCCAATAAGCCACTATTGCTAGTCCTCCGTGGCATCCGACCGGAAGCCTTGGCCCGTCGATTCCAGACGTTCTCTTCCCCAATGAGTGGAGTATTGCGCATCATATTGGTCAGTTCTTGTGCCAGCTTTGCGGTTCGTCCCACGATAGAACAATGAAGTTATCTGCGATTGCTCGGAGGAAAGGGATCCATTGGTTCCACCGGTAGCGATCTTGTCTTTCGGTTTTGGGACGTGTCTCTCTTTCGCCGAAATTATTACGTCCCCGTCCTTTAAAGCAGTGCTTCCGCCTGTTTTTCTCGGTTTCGTTTTCGTAGTCTCCTTATTTTTTGAGTTACCTCTCCTCTCTTCTTTGAATATTTCTCATATTTTACGGCCAGTCTTTCGTGCCAAGTGTCAACATGCCATCAGCCACAAGCGTCTCTACCATCTCGCGACAGTTTCGCGTCTTGGTGGTCGGTGGCTCTTATGGTGGTTTAAGCGCAGCTCTGACGCTGCTGGACCTGTCTCACGGCCGAGTGGCCCGGTTCAATCACACGCCCGATCCTCAAGCCCCTCAAAAACAAATTCCCGTCCAGATAACCGTGGTGGACGAGCGAGATGGATTCTGTGAGTATCTTTTCCCTACTTCACAACTCCGTAGTCCCAACAGATCACTAATACATACACCACCCTAGATCATCTGATCGGCTCACCCCGGGCATTGGCGTGTGAGAAGTATGCGTCCAAGACCTGGACAAGGTTCGAAGACATTCAAGCTTTGAAGTCTCCGAATATCCGCTTTCTCCGGGGTAGCGTGAACTCTGTGGACTGTCAAAGCAAAGTAGCCCGTATCCTCGACGCCCACACCAAGGAAACGAGAAAGGAGAAGTATGATTTCCTAATCGCTAGTTCGGGATTGCGACGTGTTTTCCCGACGGTTCCGCAGTCTTTAGACAGAGATGAGTTTATGGATGAGGCCAAGAAGCACACGGATGAGATCCGCAATGCTCATGATGGCATTGTGGTTATCGGAGGAGGTAAGTCGATTATTGAATATGGTATTCGGACGTAGCTCATGGTCCTATAGGCGCCGTTGGCGTGGAAATGGCAACTGAATTGAGGATGCTTCATCCCGATAAAAAAATCACCCTGATTCACTCGCGCGAGCGTGTACTTTCAGCTGAACCTCTCCCGGTTGATTTCCAAGACCGCGTTGGATCTCTTCTCGGGGAGGCGGGTGTGAAGGGGATCTTTGGACAACGGGTGATCGACATCACAGCCATCGAGACGGAGGGAGGACGACGGATCTGGAAGCTTGAGTTGGCCGATCGCAGAAATATCTATGCGGGCCACGTCATGAACGCCGTTTCTAAATGCGTTCCCACGTCGTCGTACCTTCCGAAAGAGGCTTTGACTGAAGAAGGTTATGTCAAGATCCAGGCATCGTATGTTAATTTTTCACCCCCTCCCTGTATGGCGATTCGCAGTCAAGTCTAACCCTGCATAGCACGCAATTCCCTAAGAACGTCCCCAACGCAGACCATCACTTTGCCGTCGGTGATATGGTATCCTGGTCGGGAATCAAACGCTGCGGCGCTGCGATGCATATGGGCTACCATGCAGGCAACAATGTTCATCAGCTTATGCTATCGGAGGTCTCAAGCAGCAAGCCTGAGTTTGTGACTCTTCAGGAGGTGCCTCCAATGATGGCGCTCGCTATGGGCAAGACGGCAGTCACGTACACCCCGGATCAAGGGACGAAGGATGGCGAAGATGTCCACGACGTTATGTTTGGTGATGATATGGGCTATAGCAGTAAGTGGCTCGCATGACGTTTGGCGATGACGTTTGGCAATGAGTCTGACATGAGATTCTCTAACATTGTGCAGTTTGCTGGAATTATATGCGCATGTCTGAGCCTTTCAAGGCATGATTCAGCAACATATACGACCTTTCAGTTCGACTTGACAGATCAGGTATTTGTCGTCAATTTGACATTTAGGGAGATCATTTGGTCTTCCTTTTCTTAGCCATTCACTCGGGGACTCGAGTCTGCAGCTTTTGTTGGGTTTAGTACCGCGCCCCTGTAGTGAATGGGCACTAATCAGTTGGTTATGGTCTGACCACGGGTTCACTGGCGTTTTGGTCTTCTGATAGTTGCCTTTGTCTAGACATATTTGACGTATCTCATCTATAATCTACCATTGAACTTTTGCCTTAATTCTCCCCTTTCTCTCAGTACGGCCTACTTCTAAATGAACCGCGCAATTAGGACGGGTTACAGAGCAAGCAAACTAGTTATAAGACGTGTTTAGAGCTACCAAAAGACGCTATTGTGATATCCATCATACAAGTCAAGACCCATAAATGAGTCTGCCAAACACGAGCTTGTAATTCATTACTGCATTTCCCGTGGTACCTGCCACATGAACTAATTATCCGCACACGATCGCCTCAGTCTAAGCCTCCGACAACGCCTGCTTCCTCGACTTGGACTGGAGATCCAAGTAAGGAGCCTCGCCCAGACTGCAGACCCGGTCACCAGCCCGGGCTTCTACATAGTCGTAGGTGGCGCAATGCCAGGTAGATCTGTTATCCCACACAGCCATATCATTCTTGTTCCACTTGAAGCGAACCTGCGCGTCGTGGTTCTGGGTGACCAGCTATTGATAGGGGGTCAGCATCCTACCCTTGAAGTATAAACCTGTGGCTTCAAACTTACATTGAAGAGATAGTGTAGCAGCATATCCGACTCATCTTTCGTCACACCGTTGATACGCTTGGTGAATCCCTTGTTCACATAGACCGACTTCCAGCCCGTGACAGCTATAATTGAAAAATCAGTACTGCAACCCACAACCCCAGGGAGAAAAGCGGGGGATCACATACGGTTAGTCCGGATCACGGGATGCACAGCCTTGAGGTCCTCGCCCGAGTTGAGGGGCGACCCTCGGATTCCCTTCCGCAGCGGATTTCCCAACCGGCGCGCCTCATCATGGAAGAAGTTGGCGTCATGAGTGGCCGTCAGTCCTTCCAGGAAAGCTGCCATTTCAGGTGACAGGCGATCATAGATCTCATATCCTGAGGCCCAGAGAGTGTCGCCGCCTGTCTCGGGAAGAGTATGAATCTTGAGCATGGCGTAGTCGGAAGGCACGCGCTCGAAACTGATGTCGGTGTGCCATCCTACTGAGGCAAATCGGCTCGTGTCACTGAGTTGGTGGGTAAGACCGCCTCCTTTCTTTTGTTTTTCGCTGCTGATGACGCTGATTTGGTCGCCCAGTTCACTGCCTTCTTCGGTAAGGGGGTGGACGTGGAGGCCGGAGGACTCGGGCTGCGGAAATGTCAGTGAGTCCTCTTTTGGAAAGATGGATGGGAAAGAGTTGGAGACTTACGCAACCGGCTAGGAGAGTCAGCTTTTCACCGAATTCGCGCATCTGTTGTGGTGTGACATTTTGATCGCGCAGAAAGACGACGCCTCTCTTGGAAACTGGGAATTGTTAGGATCGCAGGATAAGCTTTGGGGCACAGAAGGCTCACTGGTCACCGCGAGATCCTTCATAATCTGGTCGCAGTTCTCCGACTTGAGGATTTCTGCCACCTGGAGACCCTGGTACTCTCTACCAATGACCGGCGTCAAGTCTTGGTGGGAATACGAGTCTAATGATCCTGAATACTGCAGGGGTTCTGAGAGTCGTGGGCGCGACTCTTCATGTCCTCCCCGAATTGTCGAAGTCGAGGCATTTTCAACGACTGAAGGCATGGTGAATACTAATCTGTCTGATTATTATGGTATTGATTGCAACCCAGAACAGCTAAGTATGTGAAATATCGGCCAGCGCCACCCGGTGGAATCACAACCGTTTATATAGCCGACGATGTATAGAGAGTACTTCTTTGCTCTGGAGACAATCACGACATCGACATATCATCCCCACCTCGGCAAGGGAAACGTGTCGGGACAGATAAAACATGGAAACAGCGGAAGTCAATCGTACCACATGTATCGGGTGTTACAGTGAAACTGATGCTATCTACTGGTTGTCATTGTCGCATGTTCCATGCTGGTCCGCCACGACCTGACTCGGTTTTCTAGTCGACCGGTGACAAGGGCGTCCCCCGCATCCAGCACGTTGAAGGTTCCGCCTCCTCGACCACCAGTCACAAGCCGACGGGGCTGCTATCGGCGGGGCGTCGGCGAAATTTTCGGAGGGATGCTTGCATCCTGCCAGCCTGTCGCTCTAGTGCCGGCCGCTAAGATGCTCCTCCCAGCGAATGAACTGTGTCCGTGGGCAAGCCGCGCAAGTCTCTACCCAGCGTGGATGTGAATAGGCACTGGCCACATAATAGCAATAGCGACAGGACAAACCTGGGGAAGCCCATCAGTTGACCCTATGAGGAATAGGTTACATCATATTGCCGAGCTGCAGAAAAAAGAGGATATCTGGGGAAGCGCATCTGCGATCTTCAACAAGAGTGAATTTTACCCGCCCTACGTAAACCTGATGACTATCGTTGATTCGATCAGACCCATCTTTTCAAGGTGCTTCTCCGGGAGCACCTAAGGGCCATTGGCCAGAATTTTCTAGGGTGCTGTTGGAATACGGCTAGGTCGCGCACACCCAGGGCCCTAGGCGATGATGTGCTCCGTGATCCGTCTTGTGCAATCCGGTTAGTCTCCTTCTGGATTGAAGGTATTCGTGCCCAGCAGTAACATACAACGCCACGGATATGGTTGGCTGAGAGAGCAACCATCGCCATCCGCCATTGCGAATATTGGCACTACACCATAATTTTCAACCGTCATGCCTCTAAGGCATATAAGTATATAGCCATGGAGGTTGCTCCCACGCTTGAGATTTCATCGTACCTCTGCCTTTCCCGCATCCTCATCACTTGAAGACTTGTGGAAGCAGCCATGGCCGATATCGAGCAGGCCTTCAAGGGCTCCGCCAAAGTTCATGATGTCGAAGATTCTCAGTCTTCTAAGGCTTCAATCGAGGTTGGGCAGGAAAACCTCGCTGGAGTCACCCCTCCTCATGAATCATTCGAAGGATACCATCGATTCGACCCGACTGCTACCTGGACGCCTAAAGAAGAAAGAAAACTTGTTCTCAAGACCGATCTGATGCTGCTGACTTGGATCTGTTTCATGGTATGGCCGATACCCTTGATCGCTCGAAATGAATGTACCCAAACAAGGGCTAATCAAAGTAGTTCTTCGGACTCCAACTCGACCGTGGAAATTTGTCGAACGCACTCACAGACCATCTGCTCGCGGATCTGGGCATGACGACCGATGATTACAACAATGTAAGTGTCCTACCTTGGTGTGAAGCGCATCGCTAACCTTATAAATACGTAGGGCAGTACCATTCAGCTTGTCTGCTTCCTGGCCGCCGAGTTCCCAGTCCAACTTCTTATTAAACGATATGGTTTCAAACGCGTCCTTCCCGCTATGATGCTCGCATGGAGTTTGGTATCCTGGACGCAAGCCTGGATGACCAACCGAGCTGGATTCTATGTGACCAGAGCTCTAATCGGCGCCTTTGAGGGTGGCTTCATTCCCGGTACAATCCTCTTTGCAACGTACTTTTACAAGACCAAAGAACTCGCGGTCCGGTTGGCATTCTTCTGGTCCACGCTGAACGTGAGTTTCTCCTTCGCACTGAACCCTCAAATCAATGAAACTGACCACAACTTCATTAGGTTGCACGTATCGTCTCGTCTCTTCTGGCCGCCGGAATCCTCCAGATGCGTGGCGTCGAAGGGAAGTCAGGCTGGTTCTGGCTTTTCCTCATTGATGGACTGCTTACGTTCCTCATTGGACTAGTCGTACGCACTCGTCTCCAATTCACCCAAACAAACCCTCTCTAACAACCACACAGAGTCTGTTCTACCTTCCCACATCCCCAACCAACACCAAGAGCGTCCTAGTCCCTCGCCCCTGGTACACTGAGCGCGAAGAAGTGATCATGATCAACGTAAGCCCCCAACCTCAATCCCCACAACCAACAAAGCACCTACCTAACCACCGCACCAGCGCCTCCTTCGCGACGACCCCTCCAAAGGCCTCACACATATCAACCAGCGCGCCACCCTACACGACATCTTCGAAGCCTGGAAAGACCCCTCAATGTGGGGTCTCTACTTCATCGGACTGGTCGCCTACATTCCCCAAGGCCCCGTCCAATCCTACCTCTCCCTCACCCTGACCCGCCTCGGCTTCGACAAGTTCGACGCCAACATGCTCTCTATCCCTTCTGCCGCCCTGCAAATCATCCTCATGTTAGCGGTCTGCAAAAGCAGCGACATCTTCGGCGAACGCACCTTCCACTGCTTTTTCGGAGAGTTCTGGTCCCTCCCGCTCCTCATCGCGTTGCTCAGATTACCGGACCACGGATACAATTGGCCCCGGTTTGCCATTTCCACCATGATCTCGGGATATCCGTATTTTCATCCGATTGTGTCCGCGTGGATCTCGGAGAATACGTTCGATGTCAAGAAGAGAGCGATTACGGCTGCCACGTATAATGTTATTGTGCAGGTTGGATCGATTATTTCGTCGCGTGAGTACTTGTGTTTACTATTTGATGGGTGATTCTGTGAGCTTGATTGGCTGACTTGTGTCTTAGAAATCTATCGGTCGAGTGACTCACCGTACTACTACACTGGGAATAAGGTGCTTATTGCCCTGTGTGTGCTCTCGTTGGTGGTGTTTGTTCTTCAGCGCGAGGTCTTGCGGTATTTGAACAGGCAGAAGGAGAAGAAGTGGCAGGCTCTGTCTTCTCAAGAGCGAGTTTTGTATCAGGCCGACAAGGAGGCTCGTGAAAAGGAGGGCAATAAGCGGCTAGACTTCCGCTTCAAGTACTGAACGAGGAGAGCGTATATGGTATTTAAGCTGACAGGTATGGTAATTTGAGTCTGGTATTGGGTTTCATAGCTACATAATATAATGCATTTATTTCAAGATATGCTGATCATAGGGTATATATGAAGTAGGAGTGTGTTCATAAATTAGGTGCGGGTTTTCGTTAGGGCATTCAGAACGTCAGGCCAGGAAGCCTTCCCCGGACAAGGCTGGATCAAGGAAGTCATTGCCCGAGAAGTAGTGATCGGGCGGAAACTGACCCTCAGGGATCTGGGCGATGAAATCACTGATCAACATCTCGACTGATCCAGAGGGTAGAGAAGGCGACGGGGAGGAGAAACTCAAAGGCGTGCTTCTCATATCATCGAAGGCGGGGTATGGCAGGGTGCTGAGACAAGGGTTATGTGCAAATTGAGAATAGTCAGGCTGCGGAAGTGTTGTCCCTGGAAATGTGGGGGAAAGCATATCTTCGAGTGACTGGAGATCGTTGTACCCGCTCGCCTGCTCCAGACTGATACGATCTTGGGGTTGCTGACCCATAGGCTGCATGCCAGAATGCTGGGACGACCAATTGCCGATCGTATCGATGTCGTCAGGCATGGGACTTGCAGCTTCCACTGCAGCAGTGGACCCTTTATGGGCTAGCCCTTCTCCACCTGGAACAGAATCGATCGTTCCAGGTAGCATTTTACTCTTGACTGGGATATGCGGGTCTCTTATTGGCGGCGATAGCGCAGGGCCACTTCGAGCTTGGGCGTCTGCCATTTTCTTATACAGTAGTTCCGCTAGCTCCTTGTTGCCCCCACCTCTGAAGGTGGAGAGAATCGAGTGCAGTCGGGCTAGGATATTGCTGGGGCGGCTTTCATTGTCCCAGGCCGGGGCACGGGGCAACATTGCAAGATCTATTACGGCATCGGCGAGTGAGCTGGCAATCTCGTAGAGTTTCAGCTCCTGCAGTCTATAGTTAATGCACGCCCTTCTTAGTGTGGCTCAAAATCAACATACCATACCGAGCCCGTGGGCTTCAATAGCCGCTCTCGGTAGCTGAGAGACTATGTTCAGTAGCTCTTTTGCGACTAATATCGGAAAGGACGGAGATGTCGGCCAGTAAGAAGACGAGCCCTGAGGCCTTTTCTTGGACGAGACTTTCCACAGAATCATGCGCATCCAGTGTCTAGTGACGCACAGGTCTGCTTTCTGTACGTCCGAGATGTGGTCCAGCAGGGCTGATCCGTCTTGCAGATTATCCTGCAATAGCCCCAGAAACCGTTTGTCCAGGTTATGGACTTCATTGGAGATTGTGTCCATTCCACCATGGTCATCCTCGATGATATCGAACATTTTTGATTGTTCGAACAGACGAAAGAGATTGAGAAGTTTCAGGAACGCGGGGAGAACCTGGGGCTCATCATTCGCATCAAGATCTGGAGTTGAGATATCGGTCCTCAAGACAACCGGAAGTTTGTGGAGGATGCAGACACCACTAGATAAAAACATTAGTAACATTGGCGCAGAAAGACCAGTGTACCTACCGTTCTGTCACGAACAATAGCCATAGCACCCGACGGCGCATTTGTTGCTCCTCCGGAGAAAGTCCACTGTATGAGGCTTCTCGATGTAGATACATCATCTGAGCCAGTGTGATGGCCTCCCTGAGGTACAAGAGTGATTCGCTTGCGCCTGACTGCTGATTTTCGTAATAAACATGCAGGAAAAAGGCCGTCCGCACATTGTTCAAATTGAGTCTTGATCGATAATCGCAGGACCTGCGGGCCCTCATGCACTCCGTTGCAAAGGTTTCGGCAGTTATCGACTTGTCGGGAAGGGAATTCTGCCCTAGCCTTAACTGAGCGATCGTTGCCGCTGCCACGGCAGTTGCCAGTGCGTAGGTTTCGTGGTCCTTCACTTCGGTATCCTGTTGCAAGATTGACATGACACTTTCGACGTCGACGATGGGCCAGACGGGATACATTCGCACGTGGTAGATATACAGCGGAGAAGCAAGGACGTTTGTGGGTATCCGAGATCTGCGCTCCAAGAGTTAGATGGTCGCAAACCACCAAATAATGCCACCGTCGGGGATGTAGCGGAAATGCTGCATTTTTGTGACCAGCGAGGAGAATAGTAGATATTAACGCACCTTTCTGATTTCTCGCCGCATTTCTGAGGCACTGGTGTCGGCGTGTGGTCATTTTCCAGGACCTCCCCGCTCAGCGGAGCCGAGGGTAAAGAAGTATGTATTTCAACTCCCCGCTGCGCTTGGTCTATGAGGTACTTGGTTGTCGCCCGCAGCTTCTGGGGACCACGAGGCTGTTGAACTCGAATGTAGGTGCATTTGATGCGTGCATTGAAGCACGACCGGCACGGTTGGCCGCCACCACAGCGGATCTTTCGAATCTTACACCCGTCGCATGCTCTCTTGGTTATGCTTGTTCTGGAGGACATTTTCGCGTTGTCGAGTCACCGGTGTAGCGCAAGCGATTCTGGCTGAAAGCATGACAAGATGAAGCAGGAACAGGATGAGGGAAAGTTCGACGGCGACAGTGTCAGTTGAGCCGAAATTCAACCAGTAGCGTGACGCTGCATTTCCAGACTATTCGGGACTTCAAGGGGAGACGCTCATCCCGAGGTCATTGCGGGGCAAGCCATGCGTTGTTTGAGTGGTGCAGCTCGAAGCGAGGCACTGGTGCAGGCGTGGCGTATCCGAGTATTCAATGGAGCAGACTCAGGGTGACTCCGAGGTGATGTCCATTACGGAGTAGAGTGCTGTCTTACGATCTTTTCGTCGCGAAAGCTGTTGCGACGATGCGGTACGGGCGATAGCGGTGATTGCGCCTTCATCTCCACGCGGCACGCCATTGTCCAGACCCACCCGGTGTGCCTGGCATCCAGCATGCAGTTAGCGACTTGGAGCATCGTGGCCTTTTCAAGCAGCAGAAACTTGATGAAACTGTAAAGTCAAATGGACACAGAAGTAAAGGCCAAAACAGGTGGTGGTTACGGAAAGAGACGTTTGTAGTGAATTTGCGACGTTGACCTTGTACCTCGCCAGAAGCTCTGGCATCCAATCTGGCGATTGCAGAGCAATTGCTAATAACTGTAGCTTATTGCAGGATTCGAAAATGACAGGAGAGTATGAAGAGGTGAGAATAACGTAACCTGATGATCATCCGAGAATTTCCAGCAAAGATGGAGAGGAAAGCCGGTCGCTGTTGTGTAGATTTTATTTGGCAACTGCGTGCTGTCACCTGACCTGGTATTCTTCTGTAGACGCTTCTTTCTCTCTTGCTAATCTACGCTCCGAGAAGGCCACCGAGATCACCTCCTGATTTCTACAATGCTACCCTCAGTTGTGGAATCTACACGGTAAAAGATGAAGATAGACCCTGAGCAGCCTGGCCAGGCCACTAGTGCCGATGCTAACGGCCTCCAGACTAAAAGACCCTCCGAGTATTCCTCCGACGCCTCTGCTGGCCTCCGCATTAGCCCCTCCGTGTGCTGCTGCCCGTATGATTGGCCTTGACCAAGCACGAGGACCCGGGGTTCTCGTCGAGAACAGCGCTGCTGGCCAATCGCCGTGGAGATGCGATTTCACCTCCGCGGGCGCGACGCAATGACTGTCGCAACCTGGCAGATAAATTGATTCGTGGCCCCTCGTGGGATGCAATTGTTTACTTTGCCTCGCTTTATTGACTCCTTTTCTATCCCTCAACTCTGAAAAGTACTGTTTTCATAATCATGGCGTGGCCTAACAAGAACAAGGACATGCTCTATCGGCGGGTGGGCAACTCAGGCCTGCACGTCTCTGCACTTGGTCTGGGTGGATGGTTGACGTGAGTGTTGCGGCCTCACTTAGCAAGGTTTAGCCATGACTGACATTGTTTTCCTTAGATTCGGCGGTCATGTCGAGAACGGTACAATCTCCAAACCTAGCCCGCGAGTGTACCGACTCTAATTGCTCCCACAGAAATCACATTTAACTGCATGAAGCAAGCCTACGACTTGGGAATCAACTTCTTCGACACGGCTGAAAGCTATGCGGGTGGACAATCAGAGATTGTCATGGGTCAGGCCATCAAGAAGTTTGGCTGGAAGCGCAGCGATCTCGTCATCACCACCAAGGTAAGCCACATCGCTTACATTACCAAGAGAGGTACAGATTTGACGAAGTATAGCTCAACTGGGGTCTCGCAAATGGCGAAATCTTGATTAACAACCACGGCCTGTCCCGTAAGCACATCGTCGAAGGCACACGAGCATCTCTCGAGCGTCTACAACTCGAATACGTCGACATCATCTACGCCCACCGCCCCGATCGCCTCACACCCATGGAAGAGACCGTGCGGGCCTTCAACTATGTCATCGAGAAAGGCTGGGCCTTTTACTGGGGTACTTCGGAGTGGTCCGCGGACGAGATCAGCGAGGCGTGTGGCATTGCCCGAGCTCTGGGACTGATCGCGCCCATTGTTGAACAGCCCCTGTATAACATGTTGGATCGGCAGAAGGTGGAAGGGCAGTACCAGCGGTTGTACTCCCGGTGCGGAATCGGCTTGACCACGTTCTCGCCCTTGAAGATGGGTCTTCTCAGTGGCAAGTATAATGATGCGACGACGCAGCCTCCACCGGGTTCTCGGTTCGCTGAGAGCAACGACAAGTATGCAAGCAGCGTACGCCGGGACTGGGAGAACGAGCAATGGGCGGGAAATATTAAGAAGATCGTGGGGCTGAAGGTAAGCTGTCAGAGCGTATGTAAAGGCGTTGGCTAACCGATTCAGGCATTGGCGGACAAGATGGAAGTCAAGCTGTCGCAGCTGGCACTGGCATGGTGCTTGAAGAACGAGAACGTCTCGTCTGTTATCACCGGAGCCTCGAGGCCAGAACAGGTTGTCGACAACGTGGAGAGTCTGAAGCTGTTGCCGCGCCTGACACCGGAGGTTATGGCGGAGATTGACGAGTATTTGCAGAACAAGCCTGCTCAGGATCCTGCTAGACAGGATTAGAGCAATAGTTAAGATGAATAATAAAGATGAATAATGATGCATGAGCTGCCATCCTACAACCTAGAATTCAACAGGCCCAGGCACGTGTCTACCTCCATTACATCACCCCCGCATCCCTCTCCGCCCTCCCCCTCCAACATCTCCTTCTCCATCCTCATCTTCAAACCACCATGACCTCTACTACACATCAACATCCAACCACCCAACACCAATTGCCGATTACACGAATCTCCCAACCAACATCCCCACCCCTACCCGCATCCCAACCCACCCCCCAACCACAACAACAAGCAATACCCACCCCCCAACCACAACCCCCATCCTCATCCCCATCCCCAAAACCAACACCCCCCCTCCTCCTCCTCCCCCCCGAACTCCACCTCCAAATAAGCACCTACCTCCCCCTCCTCCCTACCCTCTACTACTTCCGCCAAACAAACACCTACTTCCGCTTCCTCCTGCCCGCACCCACGCACCTCGAGCTCCTCACCGCCGAAACATCCGACTACGCAATCACGCACGATCTCTACGCCTGTCGATATTGTTTGCGTTTGCGGCCGGGACGGTGCTTTGCGGATCGGATGTTGAAGCGCGGACGGGGACGGTCGGCCAGGATGGCGGAGAGGGGGAAGAGGTTTTGTTTGGAGTGTGGGGTTAGGCCGAGGGGGGAGGATGAGGATGAGTGGGGGGAGGGAAGGGGG